>NC_044919.1:1559701-1606291 GCF_003576645.1 Ipomoea triloba | reverse complement strand
GGGGGTGGGTGGGTGCATGTCGTGTTTGATTGTTTCAATGTTTGCCACCTTCTGAACGTTCCATCCTCGGATTTTTCTGGTGCGGGTTGTGTTATCGAGGGATGTCGTTTTCTTATCAGACACTTTGAATTAGTGTCCTTTCATCAGCGAATTTGTTAGTCCATCCTCTTACTCGGACGGCAAGTTCTCAGTAGTACGGTTGTTAGTTTGGAACTTTTCCATTCCTTCTTATATTGAACATTTATTTCATACTTGTTAATATATGATTTCGTTTTATTCAAAAAAAAAATTGTTATATGCAATTGTGAAAGTTACAATTTTGGTCCCTAATAATATATTTCTAAGGATGAAAAATAGTTAATTTCGTGACTAAATTAGAGTCAAAATTGTAACGTATGATAATTAGAGATTAAATACACTTATTTTATACCAAAGAGAGTGACTAAAAGTATAATTATTCGTATTGTTATTCATTACATATATATATATATATATATATATATTCCCCCACATTTCATTTTCTATATTTATTGCATATTTTGTTGTCTCGTTTTCATGCAACTATTAGATACCGAAGGTTATATGAAAGAAGAAAATTCTCTATATTTTCTCTCCACACGTGTCGCCTTCGCAGGCCACTTAATCGACCCGGCCTGAGTTCCACTTTCATTCATCGCTATACTAGCTGGAGGTCCCTCCACAGATCATTCCAAGAACATAAGAGTTGCAAAGTCAATCATGCCGGCCTTCTCACACAAACGTTGATATGATTTACTGATGATTAGGTTAATAATGAGGTTTTAGTACGTTTAGACTCCATCATTACGCGTTTTGACCCATTCAACTTGGTTAAACTAGCTAATTTGTAGCTTAACTGATCACAGAGGTAAAATTTGAAAAGAAAGATCAGAATCAAGTCTCACTAGCGATAGTGTGGAAGCAATAACTGAGTTGAACTAAATTAATTTTGGAAGCGTTAACTGAATAGGGGTTGAAGATTCAGCCTTTTGAGAGGAAACTAGCTAATTAAACTAATTTTGGAAGCGATAACTAAGTAGGGGTTGAGGATTCAACCTTTTGAGAGGAAACTAGCTAATTAAACTAATTTTGAAAGCTTTAATTGAGTGGGTGGAGTATAATATTTGTACATAAAAGTTACATATTTGATTATTCCAAATACTCCCAGTTTGTCGCACAGAGTCTTTTTAGTGCAATATAGGGTGGAGTATACTCAAAGCCCACCTCTTTTTATATGAGAATGCAATCGGGTGCCACTGACCAATAAGTCTTGGCATATAACTTATGTAATGCCAGGCCACTTAGTCACCGATCTCGAGGCAGAGAAGATCCTTTCTTTGAGGTGTATATATTTTGAGAGAAGTGATAGGTTGGGAAGTGGTGACGGCATAAACTATTAATAGTTAAAATGAATGTGTGACACACACATGTATATATATATATAGTTTGTAAACATATATACAAGAGAATACGGCTAAACAAAAGTGATGTGTATAAGCAAGAAATAGATACATACATGCAGTGGAGGGCGGGCATCTAATGATTGAGCAATACAACTTTTTTCTCTTTGGTAGTTTTCACTTTAAAAATTTTCAACTGGCAGAAATGCCTCACCCACCCACCCACACAGATCTCTTTACAAGATACCCTAAATATGTAATGGCCAATAAGAATACTCTGTTTCTCTTTCAAACCCATGGACCATGTCCCCTCCCATCCCTTTCACTTCTACCCTTCTTATCCTCTGTATAATCTCTGCATTAAACCACCCCCCACCTTCTCTTTCTCCATGAATATGCCCTCCAATCCCACATATTTATTATGTATGTATCCTTTTATAATAATAATAATAATGGTACAGTGCATCAAACCAAGGTCCTTTTTTCTCTGTCTAGTGTGTATGTAACTAGTGAGTTGAAATTGTTCTGAAAGACAGTGAGCCTTTTTCACGTTACAGATTTAAACTTCGTGTTACGTGATGAGTCAGTGTGTTCCGAGCTGGGATGTTGAGGATAATTCGACCACGACGGTGAAGATTAATGGCGTCGCGCAATCGGGGTCTAGTTCTTTTGGGGCGGATGTTCCTTCGTATGTATAGTAATCTTTTTTTTTTTTTTGATGTTTGAGATTATTGGGGGATTGTGTGGGATTATTATTCAGTATCGTTATACTATATTTTGATGGTGCAGATTGGACTATGAGGTTGCGGAGCTGACGTGGGAGAATGGGCAGTTGGCGATGCATGGATTGGGGCCGCCGCGGGTGCCGAGCAAGTTGCTGGCGGCGGCGACGGCGGTGAAGTACACGTGGGATAAGCCACGCGCCGGCGGGACGCTGGAGTCGATCGTGAGCCAAGCGACTTGCATGCCGACGAACCGGAAGGGTGACGGCGACGGTGGTAGAGGAGGGCCGGGCGGGGAGCTCGTGCCGTGGTTTGACCACCACGGCGGCGGCGGCGGCGGGGATAACCCCGCCGCCGCGGCCTCCGTGACGGTGACTATGGACGCCTTAGTGCCGTGCGCCAACAACAACAACAACAACACTAATAACCGAGAACCGCCGTCAACCGGACGCGTGGCGGGGTTCTCCGGTCTTGTGGGGTCGTGCAGCGGCGCCGCCGCCGCAGCCACACGGGAAGCCAGTTTAGCACGCGCCGCCGCCCACGAGTGGAGCAACAGGGGCACCGACCAGATGAGCGTGAGCGGAAGCGCCACCTACGGCCGGGATAGCCGGCAGGTGACCATCGAAACCACGTACGATAGGGATTTGGGCAACGAAGCCTACACCTCCGCCTCCATGGGCTCGCCGGAAAACACCAGCTCCGATAAACAGTGCACAAATAAGTCCAATGATGACAATGATCACTCCGTCTGTCACAGCAGATCTCAGGCAAATATACCCTCATTCTTCACGTTCTAAATATAGTCTACTGGTCTTAATTTGAACCGATCAGGTATAGACAACACAGTTGTCTATTATCTTTTTTAGTTTGACCCAATTAGTTATACGCTGGTTTACCCTTTGTTGATTATAATCACAAAATTGGTTTTACCTGTGCACACAGTTAAATAATAACTACTGATTTTTCTCTGTCATCCAAAAAATCAACAAAAAATCCTTATTTTTTTTCCTATGCAGAGGGAAATTGGTACTGATGAAGAGGACAAGAAGAAAGGAAATGGAAAATCCTCAGTCTCAACAAAAAGGAGCAGGGCTGCTGCTATTCACAACCAATCTGAAAGGGTATGTAATTAACAATCTTATAATATAATTCCCTTTTCTTAATCAGTTATTAGCTGAATCATATGATATGTTGCAATTAAGAATTTGTTGTGTCGGAGAAAGACTAATTGCATGCATGCATGATTATTACCAGAAAAGAAGAGACAAGATTAACCAAAGGATGAAGACGTTGCAGAAGTTGGTTCCAAATTCTAGTAAGGTACGAAGTATATATTATTTTTATATGAAACCCCACTTTTTTCTATTCGATACCATGATTGTGCTAATATTATTGCAATCGTAATAGATAGGAATCTTATTGCAATCGTAATCTTAATCTTGATTAGCCCAACTTGTTTCGAATAGTACGATATTGCTTGGATATTCGATGTTGACAACTATCACAACCTTACCCATAAACTATAAATCCCTCCTTTATTAGCCTGTCTGGGTGGTTCTTTAGTTACTGACGAATAAGTTTGACGTAAGATAGTAGAATATAATACTTTTTAGTTAAAAGTTTAATTTTTTTTGTATGAGTTTATAGAAAAATATTACATGTCAACTTATTATTATATCCCAGTGTTTCATGTAAGACGATCAAACACAAGACTGACTTTCCATGAAATAGAGTTTTCGTCTTCTTTATTAGATTTGGGTGGGAAATGAATAAAAAAAATACTTTAAATGATAGCATAATTGTGTTGATTTGATTTCATTCTGACGGGTTGGTCCGTCGACTCGGGGCGTGGATCAGTGAGGATACGTCCACGGAACGTCATCTCCTAGATTATAATATTTTAGTACAAAAATCATATTCTATTCACCCGACCATCCTTAGATTAAATTTTTTATTATTTTTGGGTGACGAGAAAAATCCCACAACAAGTCAACATCTCCACAAAAGATATGGATCGGACGGAGTAATTATCAATGAAATATGAAAATGGATTTGGAAACAAATCAAAAGCTGGGAGTTTTAATGACTGAAAATGATGGCACATGCGCACACACATACTCTCTCTATATATATATATATTTAGTAGATATATATAAAGAGGCAAAACAATAGTGAGGGTGGTCCACGAAATATGATACGGCCCTATCACATGTGGCGTAGGAAAAGTTTGGTAATAGTGTAAGGATGCTAGTCCACACACGTTACGTTAAGGAATGGAGACATGTCGACAGAAGGGTGTTGGTTGTGTACACAAATCTCATCAACCACCTAAATACCTCTCCTCCTACGTAGGACCGATGATTACTCTCCGGTCAATCATATATGGGCATGCATGGCGTGTGATCTCAGCTACCCTTCCTTCAACTTCACATTGAGTGGCAATTAGTACACACTTGACTCGAGTAATTCCAGCCAAGTTAGTTGAATAATTGACCTGATAACTATAAGATTCTAAATTCGATTTCTTGTGAGAGACTCTTTTGGTTCAAGTTGATCAACTATGATCTATGGATAACCTGATTAGTTAGTTTATCTCATTGTGGCAACGTTAGGGTCACACGGATTTGAGGGGCTCCCTCTAATACTTACTTTTTCCTAGTAACTGTAGGCTTTCTAGTAAATCAAAGTGTGTCTTTAGACTCACTGATAACTCTGTCTAGTGACTAGTATGCCCCAGACTCTAGAGTTACAAGGCGGGCTAACTGACTCATGGCCCGATCTAGTGATTAGTGTGCAAAGTTATGATAATGGTTCTAACTTAGTATGACAAATATTTGATTGAATTCATAATTTTTAACGATGTTTTTGCAGACGGATAAGGCTTCGATGCTGGACGAAGTGATAGAATATCTGAAGCAGCTTCAAGCGCAAGTGCAGATGATGAGTAGGATGAACATGTCGCCGATGATGTTCCCGTTGGCGATGCAACAACAGCTGCAGATGTCGATGATGGCGCCGGCGGCCGCCGCCGCCATGGGAATGAACATGGCCGGGATGGGAATGGGTGTGATGGACATGAACAGCGTTGCCGCCGCCGCCGGCCGCTCCAACATCCCCGGAATCCCTGGGCTCCTCCACCCGGCGGCTGCTAGCGCCGCCGCCGCTGCATTCATGCCCATGGCCGCCTGGTGGGAGAACTCCCTCGATCGCATGCCTACCGCCGCCGCCGCCGCCGCTTCTTCCATGATGCCTGATCCTTTAACCGCATTTCTTGCTTCCCAATCTCAGGTACCCATTTTTATTTTCATTGGAAAAATTACGTTTTTTGCCGGGTAATTATAGAATTCTAAGTGTTGGTCATATCCACTTTTCGTTGCAATTCTTATCTTTTCACTAATAAAACATTAAGGACTGAAATTTGCAATTTTAGTATAACTCAAGTAGGAAAGATGTGCATAAAAGTACGAAAAATTCAAAGTCGATGATAATTTAAGGACGAAAAGTGAGCATGACTAACATTCAGACATAAATTTTATAATTACCGTATAATTTAGGAATGAAAAATATAATTTTTTCTTTTTCATATTTATTGATAATTGATAGGTATATTTTGTCACCATTAAAAATCTAAATTGAAAAATTAGATTATATATATATTATTTCCAACATTAATAGAAAGATTTATTGCTTTTCAATTGCAGCCAATGACAATGGACGCTTTTAGTAGGATGGCAGCTTTATACCAGCAGTTTCAACAAGCCCCCGGTGGTCCCAAAAATTGAGTTTTGAAATTCAGTTCATACCCTCGAATAGTAACGACTGCAATTTCTTCTTCATTAAAAAATAAAGGTTTCCTCTTTTTTTTTCTTTTTTTTTTAATTTAGCAGTTGAATTGATTAAAAAGATCAGTATGTGTGATTAAAGGAGGCAATATATAAATTAAGAATTGTGTAGGTTATTACCGGGCTATGTTAGCTTCATGTACACACTCTAGCTAACCCTATCATGAATATTCTTTAAGATTACATTGAGTTCAATAATGGTTGTATAAAAGATATTTTGTGACAAGTCATATTTACATTAATTGAATTACACGCAACGAGGAAGACAGATTAGTGTTTGTTGTGTTTGACGTTGAAATTTTAGTGAATATGAAAAACGTTGGGAACAAGACATTAATACTTTACCATTGACTACCTACTTCTTCTCCTACTCCATCCGTGATTCACAGCACTTGGAAAATGTTTAGTACGAAGCATTAATACTTTACTATAGACTTGTTCAACCACTCCATGTGTGATTCACTGCTTGACAACTAAATTGGTTCAGACTTCAGACACTTCACTTGATAACCACATGTGACGTTTCAAGATCTGACATAAGTCTGCTTGGTTTGAATTGGTCAACTATGATCAACCTAGTCCGATTTAACTTATTGTGATTTTTTGCCGACTGGGGTCACAGTATAAGGTGGGATTCTTTATTTCTCTTTTTGTCCTGTTTTATCTGTCACGCACATTACAATTCATTGAGTAATTATATCATCTATGATTTCTCCTTTCTTATGACTTTATATATTAACATTAAACTAAACATTACAAAAAGCTTAATTGTAAATTAAATAATTTGAGTCAAGCTAAGTTTTGTTAATCGAATATGATAAATAAAATGAGATGAGAGCCCCCATGGCGCACCTCAAATTGTCAACCAACCCAAAATACGTTCATAAGCTTTGTAGAGTGCAGAGTTCAAATCTTACCAAAGATTATATTACACTAAAAAGGGAGGTATATATAGGTAGACTTGGTTGTTTCATGGCCAATCTGGATACTAATATACAAGTATTTGGTGGCATGTAATTAAGTTAGTTGAGATATATCTTGCGAATTACCTACTTCACTTGTTTTTATGACAGGAGTGCGTAGTACCATTAAGTTTGAGGTTGTTTTCAAAAAAAAAAAAAAGTTTGAGGTTAAAATGTATTATAAAGTGAGATGAGAATAATATAATATTTAATGTAGAATTTGAATGATTTCATTTTTATCCATATAACAAAGTAAAGTAATTGATGAATATTAAAGGTACAATATATGAATAATGAAGTGATTGAAGGAGGAGAAAGCTGAGGGGGTTTGTTTGTATTGATGGCAAGCAAGACACACAAAACATGCAATGTCGGGCAAGAGAAGAACACGTAAATGATTGCAGTTTAATTTGTTAGTCGACTCGTTAGATCATCAGGTCAAGCCTTCCATCTCCACACGCTTTGCACACAGTTCATCGTAATAATATATATAGAAATCTGTTCAAATGTGGCCGCATCTTTCCGTGCGATCGGTGCGATTCACACCACGGCCGCATCTTTCCGTGCGATCGGTGCGATTCACACCACTCAATGTTATAAAATGCACCACTCAATGTTAGAAAACGCACCACATGAAAATACACAAAAACACCAAAAAAAATACACCACACACCCAAAGTAATGCACTATAACTCCTTGGCTCTAATTGTGCATTTCCAAACACTGTGTGGTGTATATTTCCATACTTAGTGGTGTGTTTTTTAGTGATGTGTACCTAACGATGCAAATTTGTGTGGTACATTTTCTAACAATGAGTGATCTATATCTGTATACATAGTGGTGAGGTCGCACTGTTCACACGTTAAGACGCGTTCACACTTGAACTCTACTCTATATATATATATATATAACATTGCGTGTTTAATTTGATGAACACTCACGAACATACGTACCTACTCATATAGCAGATCGATGTATTTGAATTGACTATTTGAAATGGGAACAACAATTTATTTCATATGTCGCAAATTTCATGTGTACCATCGTCTTGTTGAATACATATATTTTTGAATCATAGGAGAAAAATTAAAACAAAATTAGTTATTTGCACCTCGAATCGCCTAAATAAATGAACAAACATATTAAATTATTATACTGTTTCTCCTTTTTTTTTAAAAAAAAAAAAGAAAAATGTTGAAAAGCAGTAAAGCACATAATAACACCACCCTTACACCCTACACGTACTCATATATGTATGTGTATATATAGGTATGTATCATACAGATATTTATATGTATATATGCATGTATTTATATGTTGACCAATGATGTCAACCCTTTTCGATAATCATTATCTCAATTCTCAGTTGATAAAACATCTTTCTCACATTAAAAGAAAAAATGACTCTCACATTCTGTCTTTTAACTCCCTTTTAATCACCACTAGTGAACCCGCAAACAAAGTCATACATCTTTTCAAAGCTTGAAAAGTAGTCTACCACATAAATAACAATTTTTATTTTTATTTTTGAAAATAATTAACAATTAAGTACTAAAAACCTACAAATTTAATTTATTGTAAAAAATTAATTCAAAATTCAAATTTAAAAAAAAAAAAAAAAAAAAAAAAAAAAAAAANCCGTGCGATCGGTGCGATTCACACCACGGCCGCATCTTTCCGTGCGATCGGTGCGATTCACACCACTCAATGTTATAAAATGCACCACTCAATGTTAGAAAACGCACCACATGAAAATACACAAAAACACCAAAAAAAATACACCACACACCCAAAGTAATGCACTATAACTCCTTGGCTCTAATTGTGCATTTCCAAACACTGTGTGGTGTATATTTCCATACTTAGTGGTGTGTTTTTTAGTGATGTGTACCTAACGATGCAAATTTGTGTGGTACATTTTCTAACAATGAGTGATCTATATCTGTATACATAGTGGTGAGGTCGCACTGTTCACACGTTAAGACGCGTTCACACTTGAACTCTACTCTATATATATATATATATAACATTGCGTGTTTAATTTGATGAACACTCACGAACATACGTACCTACTCATATAGCAGATCGATGTATTTGAATTGACTATTTGAAATGGGAACAACAATTTATTTCATATGTCGCAAATTTCATGTGTACCATCGTCTTGTTGAATACATATATTTTTGAATCATAGGAGAAAAATTAAAACAAAATTAGTTATTTGCACCTCGAATCGCCTAAATAAATGAACAAACATATTAAATTATTATACTGTTTCTCCTTTTTTTTTAAAAAAAAAAAAGAAAAATGTTGAAAAGCAGTAAAGCACATAATAACACCACCCTTACACCCTACACGTACTCATATATGTATGTGTATATATAGGTATGTATCATACAGATATTTATATGTATATATGCATGTATTTATATGTTGACCAATGATGTCAACCCTTTTCGATAATCATTATCTCAATTCTCAGTTGATAAAACATCTTTCTCACATTAAAAGAAAAAATGACTCTCACATTCTGTCTTTTAACTCCCTTTTAATCACCACTAGTGAACCCGCAAACAAAGTCATACATCTTTTCAAAGCTTGAAAAGTAGTCTACCACATAAATAACAATTTTTATTTTTATTTTTGAAAATAATTAACAATTAAGTACTAAAAACCTACAAATTTAATTTATTGTAAAAAATTAATTCAAAATTCAAATTTAAAAAAAAAAAAAAAAAAAAAAAAAAAAACAGTCTTTGGGTACAATGTATTGTTCTCAAACAATTAAATTAGACAAAATATTTGTTCAATAAATTTTAAAACATACATACAAAATGGGTAGAACGATATATACATTCTTCTTAGCTTCTTTTTAAAATGTTAGTGTTTTTCCTTTAGTTGCTAAAAGTACTATCTAATAATTCTTCACCACAGCTCACATGCGTGTAATCCAAGCTAAGTTTGATGATGACGCGTGCAATTCGAGCTAAATTAGATGATGACATCATGCAAAAGATTTTCTTTTTCCTCTTACTATGTAGACCATGCATCCATTTGCATTACTCACAGCTTCTTCAACTTTGAATGTAGAGATTTGTGCATTGTTGTATTGTATGCGCTTTGAATGTAGAGGTTTAAATTGAAGTCGTGATCATTCAAGTACGATAAGCATATTCTACTCATACTATTTCTTGACATATTTATATTATTTGATTGATAGTATCGAGCATGTTTTGATTGATTTGAGGCTGGCTTCCATTATGTATATTAACTGTGAGACGAACATAATTATTGACTATTTTGCTAGGTTGGTTTTGTCGTATTGTTTTGATTTATTGAATTTGTCGGTAGAAATTTGTTGATTTATTTTAATTTGTTCACATGCATCAAAGTCAAATTTTTCGTGTATGATTGCTCTATGATGACTAATAAAATTTATGTCGACTATTTTTAATTTAATTTTTTTTTAAAGTCATAGGATCGAATCCCGATGGAAAAAGTATATTCAACATATATTTTGTATAGAACTGAACCATGAGAAAATATGTGGGAAAGCTTAAGGCACGAGTCATGTACTGTACACAATGTAAAGTCAAAATTTTGTTTGTTTGCTTATGGCAAGTGGCAATTTGTATATATCCTTCAAAAAAAATTAAATGAATATATAAATAATAACGTGTTAATATCATATTTAGTTATTCATTATACTGACATCTTCAAATTTAATCTTTGACTACAAATTTACTCACAAAATGAGAATTACTCTCACCACAGGACCCCCACATATATTCCAGCCGGACAGCACAATGAATTGATAAATAGTTTAAGATTTACTTGTTTTGTTTATAATTCTGAGTCATCATCATTGTGTATGTCTCATATGTTATTAGAAGATCACAAGCGATAGAATACGTATGTAGTAAAGTGAGTGGAGCAGAGTGACAACACTTGTCTTTGTGATTTAAACTTAAATTAGGTTCGTTGAGTAGGCCGGGGTGCATATATGAGTAGCGTCATTGCGATACAGTACTAGGGTAATTTTATAAATGTTTTAACCCTCACATTTCACAAAATGGCATGAGTTAACACTCATATGCAGAGTACTATATATACATGACTTTTCAAGGCAAATGCCAGTGATATTTGGTGTTTGATGCAGTCTAGGGGACCCCAAACATATGAAGACCAGAAACATTTGGATATGATAGAATGAATATATGATTCTGATGTCTCCACCAATGTAATCCATCCAGCCGTCTTTTCCTGTAGGTTATGATTGAACTCTAATATTATTATCTCCCAAACTATTTCTCTTGTCGGGGATATCATCTTTATATCTAATTTCTTGTACCACTTACGATAAGGTCCATGTGCACAAACATAACTTGCGACACATACAACCAACAACTTAATTGGGCAAATATAATATAGTTTAACTTTACACTCGTTGTGAGATGATTAATGTAACAATTAATGTAAATAGGCATAAATGGTAATTAGGGTTTGCACACTAGAAATAAACAGTTGTGTACGAGAAAAACTCACAGTCATTACTCAAGAGTGTACACTAGATATATCGTGTCTTGTGACTCTAACAGGTAAATAACTACAAGTAGCTTAGGTAACTTGAACCCGACCAATATGGAGTTCAACTTTATACTTAGCTTTTTGGAACAATAAATGTGACAATTGTATACGCGTGTAAATGTTATTAAGGTTTGTACGCTAACGATAAAATTAAATGTTTTATCGAAGGACGACTACGTAGGAGACTTTTTTTTTTTGGGGAGTAACGCAGAAAACTCATTCATGTGTACTAATCCTGCGTTGTGATCCTAGAGAACAAAGGATCACCAGGAGATAAACTAGTCTAGGTGACTAGATTATCCATATAGCTGACCAATTCAAACTAAGAAGGCTAATAAATCACTTTTACTAAAAGTCAAATTTAAAATCTTTTGATTACTAAATTAATAATCTGACAAACTTAACTAGGGTTATCCGATTTCACGGTATTATTGGTGCTAGTAAATGTAGTGTAGGGTGTTGATTACAAATGATTGGAGAGTGAAGCAAACGCTTGTTCAGTTGGAGTACCACATATTGCTTCCACACAAATCTAGTCCTAGTTGGTCCTTGTACGTTCTTGTTTGTCAACCTCAGTGTCACTTCATTGCCAGATTAACTTTCATGTCTGAAACTATTTATTTTGGTACCTAGCAACTACACGTGGCCATATTAATAATAATTGGCCATATTGTAATAGGAAAAATACTATTTTTATTTCTGATTTTTACTCTCTCACACAAATTTTGAATGCAGATAGTTTTTTCTAGACCTACAAGATAAAAATGTCTTATCCATATTTGTCAAGAATATAATTGATAGAGTAGAATTTGAGAGTCTCATAGTAAAACTCATTGTAATACATGTTGTACTCTCAAAATACTTATACTTGGAAGTTACAGAACAATTTACCCCTAGAAATGGTAATTCTTTGCCAACTGTTATCTCGAAGGGTGGCTGTGATTTTATTAATATGAAATGTATTCATCTGTCACAAAATGCCAAGATTGTACACGAATAAGCTATACTAGTTTCTACAATTGCATTATTGATTTTTGACCTTTCACTATATTTGACATGGAAGATACAAAAGATGTAAATATAGAAATGATTACGGTTGGATTCGAATTTGCTAGTTCAAATCAAACTGAGTACTGTAGAAGTTAAAAGCACAATTGAAACCATATGGGTGATTCTAGTTGCAAATGATCGAAATTGAAAGATTCTCTAAACCTACTTTTTTTTTGGGCTGTAAATTCTAATATGAACTAAAATGATACTCGTTTGCTCATCAACATTATATCGAAATGTAACTCGAGACAATCTTGTATATAGTTTAGTGTCAATTCAAGTATAATATAAAAGTTAGTGGTGCTTGGACCGATCCATGTGAGTTGCGTGATCGACCTATGTATAGTTAACAAACAATATTATACGGAGTATCTATTAGTTATCTATAACTCGATTGACTCACTGTGAGTTAATAAACAACTTATGTGACAATCAACTACGACAATACGACTCATTATGAAAAGCAATTCACATTACTCAATGTCTCAATAGTTATACCATGGACCAGTCACAATTTACATACTGAATGTTCACAATTCAAATTGTGAACATTCAGTATATAAATTGTGAACATTAAATTGTGATCATTCAATATATAAATTATGTATTTTGGATCCGAGTTCACATTGCAATGTGGTCCCCGGTACACAGAATAATTTGCCCCTGGATTGGGCTGAATGATAAGTAAATGTTGGGCTGAAAAAATGGTAGTGTTTATCGGGACTGATGAATGACATATATAACTGCCCAATTAAAATTTCAGATTACTGGATTGGGCCGAATGAGATGAAAGCCCAAAGATCCAATGAAGCAGGCCCAATCGAATCTTCAATGGACAGGCCCAATTAATCTTACCCATGTTGAAGTCCAAACCCGGCATAGATTGATTACCTTTCAATATTTGATTGGATTTATTCAATTTTTTTTGAAAACTGATTTATTCAATTTTTAATTATATTTCCATTTATGATGTTTGACTTGAAGTTTTCCTTTTTCAACTTTTACTGTTCAATTAAATAATGTTCCATTTTGGTCTTTAAAATTGATTCTATTTTTAATCTAAAATAGGTCATGTTTCCTTTTTTTCTTTTTAAGTGTTACTGACTCTGTCATAAAATGTAATATATGTTAATAAACGAGTCATTACTACCCCCACTGAAACTTGAACCCATAACCACCAATTTGGAAGAGTTACTTCGTGCAATTAAACTACAAAGTCATTGGCTATGTCACATTACTATAAGTTTCGTTAAATTTTATTTAACATGTGAAGAGAGCTTTCGGATATTTCGAATAAAGTAATAATAATATTTTCCTAAAAGAGGACTATTCAAGAAAAAAGTATAAATGTAATCAGTAAATCCAAAAATAAAATAAATTACCATGTGAAGAGATTTAGGATATATATATATATATTCAAATAAAATAGTAACAGTTAATTAACATTTGGAAAGGCTCAAGCACTATTAACGTAAAAACACAAATTTGGTCAATTAATACAAAAATAATGTAATTTAATTAATTTCAAAAACCTTAATTTTAAAGTAAATACAAACAGTTATGGAATTAAAACCCTAATAGATCCTCACATACCATTTATAGGCATTTAATTTGAGAAGAAAAAGTTCGAGTTGGTATTGCAATGACATTATACCCCTCCCTTATCTCTATATAAATAACTTGTTCATCAAACCCATTTTCACACAACTTTTTTTAATATAAGTAAATCATGGTTTACTTTATTATTTATTTAGTAATACTTTCTGTTTTTTCTGTTTCTTGTTCTTCCTCCAATCTTAAACTCTTCAACCTATCGAAACTAGAATCTGATAACCGTTGGTCACCAGCCGGTGCGACGTGGTATGGCCCCCCTAATGGTGCCGGAAGTAATGGTACGTAAATGGAGCCGGAAGTAATGGTACCTCGTTTTGTATCTCTGTACTCAGTTTATGGCTGAGATAAAACCATACTATGATAAGAAGCATTTTTTTTTTATAGCTACATTAGTCATATATCATTTGGAAAATAACTCTTTTAATATATGTTAATGTTTCATTCATAAGGTTCAACGTGAGCGTGCATGTCAAATGAACCAAACTCCTTTTGCATGCATGATGCATCTCTATATTAAAAATCAAATTTATCAACGAAAGAATTTGTATGTAAGATATAAGGAATGCCAATGAAAGTCATACACATTCTTTAATCTGATTCTAGGGTCATATGTGACCAAACATCAATATTGATAATTATTTCAATTTCATCCTAATACGAAATATGTAAAATATTTTCACCAAAACTCATTCCAATTACTAAGTATTTGATTTGATCTCATTCCGATTCCAATTCCCATGTCTGAATCAAACATAAATTGCTCCAATAAGTATTTTAGTTTTAGCTATTTAATCAATTGTTAAATCTATAATTTTTTTTTTTTTGTTTTCTTTGTAATATATACATTATGTTTGCCTATTACTGATTAACCGATATTTTATCCATTCCTTTTTAAATAAGGATTGTTTTTTACATTAAAATATTGCGATTCAAATGTACAAATAATTACATTCTCTATTTTTTTTTTTGAAAAAAAAAATCATCCAGTATTTTAAATTAAATTTTATGTTTGGAACATGAATAGGTGGAGCTTGTGGATATGGAAGCACGGTAGAACAACCACCATTCTCTTCCTTTGTGTCAGCTGGTGGCCCTTCTCTATTCAAATCTGGCAAAGGATGTGGAGCTTGTTATGAAGTAAATCAATTTATATAACAATTAAATATTTAAGAATATAATATTCCTCTTGGGAACCAGAAGAAATAAGGGCGCAAGAAAGTCTGGGCAGTGTTTTATAGCACGACTCTTGGGCCATTTTTCTTCTTGGTTTCTAAAGGTTGCCGGTCTCCGTTTGACATTGTGTGCATATTTCCCAACAATTATTGCAATATTAAAAAAATTATTTTTTTAATTCTTTTGGAATTTTCAATATATTATTTTTTTTAATTTTTTTTTTTGGTGTGTGTAGGTAAAGTGCACAGCAAATAAAGCTTGTTCAGGGAAACCGATCAGAGTGGTTATCACCGACGAGTGTCCGGGATGTGTAAAAGAATCAACTCATTTTGATTTGAGTGTAACTGCTTTTGGAGCCATGGCAGTTTCCGGCAAATCCAATCAGCTCCGTGCTGCCGGGGAACTCAAAATTCAATACAAAAGGTAATCTTATATATGCGCATGCATTTATTAGTGCTAGTCTACTATTTATGTTTGGGTAATAATAATGCAATGACTATACCAATTGATCCCAATCAGCTGATAAAAAATGTCACATTCATCGGCTTTTTAATTTTCAGCTTATTGACTCAATCAACCAAGGCATAAGTCATTTATCAAACAGTTCTAAATAGTTTATGGTAGGTCAAACTGTTAAAATTTTGCTGATAAGCCAAAACCAAACACCCCCTTATATTTTTCTATTCGAATATACTTACTCAACCTACCTAAGCCTAACGAGTTAATATCACCCCTAGGGGCGAACTCATAACCTCTCATTTAGGAGAGTCACTTCATGTCGCTTAACCACATGGTCTTTGCCTGGATTTAGCATTGTTGGTGTAATTAGAGTGGTTAGATCTAAATTTATATACTTCTCTTTCCTTCCCATGTACTCCGTATTAAAAAAAAAAATTGTAATTTCAAATATTGTTGTATAAATATATAGAGCTGAGTGCCACCACCGGGGTAAAACACTGACCTTTCGAGTAGACCCGGGGTCCAACCCCTTCTATTTTGCAGCGGTGATTCAATATGCGCAAGGAGACGGCAACATCGTGGCCGTTCAACTGAAGCAAGGCAACTCCGGCGTTTGGACCGACATGAAACAGTCTTGGGGAGCGATGTGGAAGCTTAACTCCCGGTCGAGACTAAACGCGCCGTTCTCCCTGAAGGTCACCGGCGACTCCGGCAAATCTGTCGTCGCCGGCAATGTCATCCCGGCTGGGTGGCGGCCCGGAGGAACATATCGTTCTGGCTAAATTAGTAATTCTGATGATCTGTTTCATTAAGGTTTTAGTTTAATTTACGTGTAATAACAGGGATGTGTTTAATTAATAAAATTATTCAACTGCGGAGTATAAATTTATTCCAATTCATTTGATTATGCATTTCAAGTTAATTGTGCATACTAAAAAAAAATAAAAAATTCTTAAGCCCTTTTCTAGTGTATTTATAAAACTCAAATTATCAATTAAGGTGCTCTGGACTAAATATAAAAAATAAATTCTTTAAATCAAGGACATTAATTACAAGTTGCAGTAATATCCTAATTTTGTGTAAAGAAAACAATCTCTTAAAATTGGACTAAATCTTCTCAATTATAACTTTCATAAGTGATCAGTCTCAAACTAAAATGGGCTTGTACCAGCAACTTGGGTTGAGGTCGAGTGGTACGTAGATCGTCAATATCAAACCCATCAATTCAAATCATTTACACATTAGAGATATTTTTATTTTGTTGCATGTTAACCTATGATATCTCCACCACTATAAGACTAATTCGAATTCAACTCTAACTCACAACAAATTAAGCCTCATTGTGTCTAGACTTCTGATCATTAACCTTTAATAACTACATTAAATTTTAATTAATTTAAAATAAAATTATTGTTGGAAGTTTTAAAAGGAAAAGAATTATATAGGGATTGTAATTGAAAAGAAAAAGAAAAGGAGAAGAAAACATGCAAAAAAAGTTTGTCTCGTGGGATATAGTAACACTGGGTTGGGCCTTTTCCACTTGTCATCTCTCACTCTTACTCTCCACTCAATACTCCTTTTTCTCTCTCTGCCTCTCAACTCCCATCCACACACCCATTACTCTCTCTAAAAACTAGCTTAGCCTATCCCTTCTTTTTCCATTCCCCTCTATCATCATATCACCCACAACTCCTTCCCTACTACATTAACACCATGCATGCATGCATGCTTGTACGCTATCGATCAGTCTTCAATTCACGTTAATCAATCAATCAATCATGGCTGCATGCATCGAGCCAGAACAGCAACAGCAACAACAGCATGCTGTGTTTAAGCATTATTGTAGGGTTTGCAAGAAGGGATTTATGTGCGGGAGAGCTCTGGGAGGGCACATGAGAGCTCACGGGATCGGAGACGAGAGCGCCTACGTGGACGACGACGACGATCCGGTGAGCGATTGGGAGGCGATGGCGAGCAATACAAACAAGAGGATGTATAAATTGAGGACGAACCCTAATAGGTTGAAAAGTGTTAGGGTTTGTGAGAATTGCGGGCAGGAATTCTTTTCATGGAAGTCGTTTCTAGAGCACGGAAAATGCGGGTCGGGTGATGACGTGGAGGATGAGTCGTTAGTGTCGTCGCCGGGATCGGACGCCGACGAGAGTTTCGGCCGGAGAGGGCACGGGTGGTCCAAGAGGAAAAGATCGTTGAGGGCGAGGTATTTGTCTAGCGAGGATGAGGATTTGCTTTTTGCTAAATGTTTGGTGGATTTGGCGAATTCTAGGGTGTACTCGCCGCCGCCGCCTGCGGCGGCGGCGGAGTCCTCCTCCTCCGCTAGTAAGGAGGAGGAGAGGCGGCATACGATGGGGAGCGGGGAATTCCTCGCGCCCCGAGTTGGGGTGGCGCAACAAAGGGGCAATAAATCGGCGGGTTCTAAGGGGCTGTTTGAATGCAAAGCTTGCAAGAAAGTTTTCACGTCGCACCAAGCGTTAGGCGGACACAGAGCGAGCCACAAGAAAGTGAAAGGGTGCTACGCTGCCAAACAGGACGTACAAGAATCCGACAGCCTGGCCGAGGAGGACGTGATCACCCACGATGAATTCCCGATCCTCGCCAACTCCTCCGGCGGCGGCGGCGGATCTTCTAGAAGAAAAACGAAAGTTCACGAATGTTCCATCTGCCACCGTGTCTTCTCCACCGGCCAAGCCCTCGGCGGCCACAAACGCTGCCATTGGATCACCTCCAACGCCTACTCCCCCGACACCTCCATCGCCAAATTCCACTTCCACGACCCCACCACCGACACCACCAAGAAACCCGACGCCGCCGCCGCCCTCGACCTCAACCTCAACCTCCCCGCCAACGGCGGTGACCGCCACCGCGACGATATCTCCCGACTCAGAAACCCCTCCATCAACCGCTTCGAAGTCTCCACGGAGATTCACCTCCACCGGCCCTGGTTCACGGACCCAGACACCAACAAGAACAACAACATTAACAACAAGAGGCTCAAAAACGATATCAACAACATCGGAGACGACGATGAAGCAGACAGTAGACTGAAGTTCGCGAGGATAAGTGGGCTAAAGGAAAGCAGTAGCAGTAAGGGCGGCAGCTCTTCTTCGCAATGGCTGCAAGTGGGAATTGGTTCTGCAGCTGCGGATTGATCCTTCACACTATTAATGTATTATTTGCAAAAATATATACATATGGGTGAAATTCAAATTTCCTCACCCATGGCCCACACTCGGACTTCACAAAATAGTGGAGGAATGGTGAAATACCCTAACCCCATAGCCACTCGAGAAGATAGTGGAGGAGTGCAAATACATATACTTATACTTATATATATACATATACTGATATACATATGCTTTTAATTCTTTTCATCATCATATATATAATGTATATTTTGTTAATTTATTGCTAATTAAGGCCTTCTATGATACATAAAGAAACATCTCTTATTCTTTAATTTGAATCATATATATATACATATATACCATTTACAAATTTCCCCAGACAAGATGAATTGGTGTCATTTGAAAAACAACACGATTTCATTCCATCAAATCAAAGAGTAACACATTACAAATGATAGAAGAGGGAGAGTGTCAAAATCACTCCGAGCAATCAAAGTAAAAACAAACTACCTCGCCAACGTAACAGATGTACTGTCTAATTTACAAATTGCTAAGTGAAAGAAAAAAAACAGTTGAATAAATCACTCATAAGTTAACCGTACCACTCATAAGTTTCTTTTTATATCCCTAATTAAGAACCAAATGGAATGAAGATTCTCCCTTGGTTACAACCTGGAGTGAGTCAGTTTCAACTTGAATGTTATCAAAGTTGTGGAGTTTTAACCAAACTCAGAGCCTCTCTTATAGCCAATGCTTCAGTTTCTCTTGATGTAAAAATCCCCATCCATTGAGACCCTTTTTGCTGCAACAAAGTGGCCAAGATCGTTCCTAAGGACACAACAAAAGCCCATACACACCTTCGAATAGTAGTTTCAGATTTCTCTTGTCACAAAAAAAAGTAGTAATAATAATAATTTAGTTTATTAGGGTGAGTAAGCCCAATGAAACATGTTTGTTGGTTTGCCAACAACCTTGTGTCTACTTTTTTTGAATTTCTTGTTCAAATTTGTTTTTAGTAAAAGAAAAGATGGAAAGAAAATTTACAGAAGTTGATATAGAACAAAATGGGAAGAAGGGGCAGAGGTGAAATGGTTTTATGCAGAAAATTAGGGCAGCACACAGTACGTACACTTACCAAACTGATTTTTGGCAGACACTACATACTATACTATACTATACTGTCCCAAAGACATGCAAAACCTCACTGCCAAACAAAGAGTGAAACCATTTGTCTTTTTGTTTTTCTAACTCCAGGCATGTTTTCTGCAAACGTTGGAAATGGGGAATCTCTATAATTACACTCCACTTTTTTTTTTTCTTTTTAAACCACTTGCCAAGTTCTTAATTATACTACACTACAAATTAAGTATATATTGTAATATGTATTATCCTTTGTACTATGGGTCTGGGTCTGTCGAGGTAAACCATGGTTCATGGTATAACAATTGCCCTAGAGGCATGTATGTATGCTAAATGAGGCACATTCAGCAACAATTTACCTTCTCCATCGGTCTCCTAAGCAATGCTTTTAAGTTTGGATTCAAACTTATACTTCTTCGATGTGAGATTAGAAGAAAAAGACGTGATGACCATGTGACTACCAATATGTGGACGATTGAGGTTTAGATCTCCACTGGGAAAAGAAGATTGGATTATGGCCAACAAAAAACTTCATCCTAAGAATTTGTCTAATAAGTAATAGTAATTGGAGTTGTAATGTATATAGTCCAGCCCAATGCTCCAATATGATTAGGCACTAGCTTTATTAGATAATTTGAGCCCTACAATAATTCAAATAATCTCACTAACCCGCTAAGGAAATGACAAAACGTAACAATCCTATTTAGGGCAAGCATCATGTCAAGACTTACCCCATACATTATAGATCGTGGTGTCATTACAAAAAGTTAAGCGCAACTTTGTCGGGTTTACAAATGCACACCTTTATCGGTAGTAGGTGGTGTGGACAAGACACAAGATCGAGCATTGATAACCGCAGTTTGAGAGTTTTAGCCAATGTGATCATGTGGTGGGTATCTAACGAGCAATTGAGTCATTGCAATTTACATATTCATTATCTTGTGGGGTCGGACTATCCTGTTGAGTCAGAACGTGGACTCTGGGGGATTGAATTCCACTTTTGGTGGATAAAATAGCAAATTATGAAGGGCTATTTAGGAAATGTCAAAGATGGGAAGGAAATAAATGCTAAAAAGTCGAATGTTACATGTCCCCCCACCCCATCCCCAGTCCCCCGCCCCCTCTCTCTGCCTTCATGCAGACTCTTTATTTGATTTTGATTTTTCTTAAGCTCTCATTAATTAATTGTCTTTTGCCGTTTTTCAACTCTGAAACCCAATCTCCTATTTTTCAACTCTTTAATTTTAATTTTAATTTTTTTTTTACAAAACTTACATGCCTAATTAGTACGCCATTGGCACTAAATATCTGTGTATGTATTTGTGTTTATATTTCTCTCCTCTAGTAGTAGTGGAAGAGAAATGCTTGTCACCTACTCCTTTTCAGTTCACCCTCTGCTCCAACTCCTCAAAAACACCCCGCCTTTCAAGAAAAAAACACGCAGTACACGCACTGGGTGTATGTGCCAAGAAAAGTGAGGTAAAAACATCAAAAAGATCGCTTTTTTCGTGTTTGGGTCGCCTTGTTTGATGGAGAAGTACAAGTGCAAGTTCTGCTCGAGGAGTTTCGGCAATGGCAGAGCTTTGGGTGGCCACATAAGATCTCACATGGCCAATCTTTACGCAGAATCGAAACACCCATCTTCAGAAACGGATGATGGAGAAAAAGACAGCTTTTTTTCCGCCGCCGCCGGCGGCGGAGGCGACGGTGGCGGAGGCGGCGGTTCGGTGGTGGTGCAGGACACGGAGAGCGAAAGTGGGTCAGGGAGGGTTTTCCGGCGATCGAAAAGGGTAAAGAAATCAAGAATCTCTGAAACTTCATCAATGGTGAGCAGTTCAATCTCAGAAACCTCCCCAGAAGAACACGTGGCATATTGTTTAATGATGTTGTCAAAAGACAAATGGATAAGAGATGAAGAAGGGGAAAATTCTGAATTGGTAAAAGCAGTGAAGAAAATTAAGGGAAAGGAGAAATCTTGGTATAGATGTGAAGCTTGCAGCAAAGTGTTCAGATCTTATCAGGCCTTAGGAGGGCACAGGGCAAGCCACAAGAAGATCAGAGCCCAAAAGAATCTTCTAGAAAGTTCACCAAATGAAGAAGGAAATGCAAGGAAGAAGAAGAAGGAGAAAATCCATGAATGTCCAATCTGTTACAGAGTGTTTTCTTCAGGGCAAGCTTTGGGTGGACACAAAAGATCACATTTTGCAGATTCAGTGTCAGCAATTGTTAGCCCAGAAGCCTGTTCTGCTTCCACTTCTACCCCCATGAAACAAGGGCTATCAAGAACTGGAGGGGCTTTGATAGATCTCAACCTTCCTGCTCCTTATGATGATGATGATGATGATGATGTTCTTAGCTTCCCATGCTGATGAGCAAACCATGTTTGAATGTTCAGAGGTACAAGGTTTTGAATTTTCCTTAACTAGGATGTTTTCTCTTAGCTTGACTACTGTAATCCATCCATCTATCAGTGGAAAATTAATGGCAGCTTCAATTCTAGCTAGTAGTAATCAATGGATGTTCACACAAAAAAGTCTATATTTTTGTTTCTATCTTGGAAAATCTGCACACATTGTTGTCTGCAAATAGAACAATAGCATTCATCCACCTGTTACACACCGATCCCGTCTTCCTAGTGTAGTTTACCTCTCCTGAATGGTTTGCGGGCTAGTACACACAGGAGCCGAACTTTCCAAGTGCAGTTTACCTCTCTTGAATGGTTTGCAGGCTAGTGCATACAGGAGCCGAACTTTCCTAGTGTAGTTCACCTCTCCTGAATGGTTTGCGGGCTAGTACACACAGGAGCCGAACTTTCCTAGTGTAGTTCACCTCTCCTGAATGGTTTGCGGGCTAGTACACACAGGAGCCGAACTTTCCTAGTGTAGTTCACCTCTCCTGAATGGTTTGCGGGCTAGTACACACAGGAGCCGAACTTTCCTAGTGTAGTTCACCTCTCCTGAATGGTTTGCGGGCTAGTACACACAGGAGCCGAACTTTCCTAGTGTAGTTCACCTCTCCTGAATGGTTTGCGGGCTAGTACACACAGGAGCCGAACTTTCCTAGTGTAGTTCACCTCTCCTGAATGGTTTGCGGGCTAGTACACACAGGAGCCGAACTTTCCTAGTGTAGTTCACCTCTCCTGAATGGTTTGCGGGCTAGTACACACAGGAGCCGAACTTTCCTAGTGTAGTTCACCTCTCCTGAATGGTTTGCGGGCTAGTACACACAGGAGCCGAACTTTCCTAGTGTAGTTCACCTCTCCTGAATGGTTTGCGGGCTAGTACACACAGGAGCCGAACTTTCCTAGTGTAGTTCACCTCTCCTGAATGGTTTGCGGGCTAGTACACACAGGAGCCGAACTTTCCTAGTGTAGTTCACCTCTCCTGAATGGTTTGCGGGCTAGTACACACAGGAGCCGAACTTTCCTAGTGTAGTTCACCTCTCCTGAATGGTTTGCGGGCTAGTACACACAGGAGCCGAACTTTCCTAGTGTAGTTCACCTCTCCTGAATGGTTTGCGGGCTAGTACACACAGGAGCCGAACTTTCTTAGTGCAGTTTACCTCTCCTGAATGGTTTGCGGGTCAGTACACACAGGAGTAGAATTTTCCTAATACGCACTCTCGGGTGGTGGCGACGAGTTAACGTAATCTAGTCATCTTAAAAATAATGTGGGATGAGCAAAGGGATAATGTGATTGATCCAAGCAATGAGTTTTGTAGATCTGAAATTGTGTGTGGCCTATTGACAACAATCCAGATGAGTGTGGATTAGGAGTAGGTTTTAAGTTTATATTATCTTTGACTAAAATATTTGTTGGTGGGACATGTAAACTTCACATTGAATTGCTTTCCTTTCTTGGAATATATGGAAAAGATGACAGATGGAAAGTGCAACAATCCCTTGTTTCACTGAAGGAATATTGCTTGGTTGCTTTGGCATGACCAAGATGTCTGCGGTCTGCCTTATACAGCCTTGGTCTTTGGAAAAATTTTATGTGTATCATTTTTTATTCCATGCATCCTAAATTAAATGGTGGTCCCTGCCTCGTTACGATCCTAAGGACCATGCAATAGGCCAAGGACCTTCAGAGTTTAGGATTCAATCTTAACTAATATTTTCAAAACATCATGAGTCATAACGTACTCAAATCGTAGTCTAGTTTCTGTTTAACTGAAGCCTATCTTAACATTTCCCTTCTTTACAAAGTCTTAAAGACAACTCAATGAAGGGGCTTTGAACTTGACATTCAACCTTAATCAATATCTTCTAAACACCAAGGGTCATGACTCAAACCATGGTCCTTGCTTCATTTTTTTTTTTTTTTTGAAAGATGGTCCTTGCTTCATTGAAACCCTTCGCGTGATTTACCTTAGCTTCTCCGCAAGACTCTAGGGATAAGGTAACGAGGGACTTTCAGGTTGGAGTTCAACATTAACTAATATCTTCAAAACAATATGATTTGCTCTCAGTAAGATTAATTTCAACTCCCCATTGATATTTAACTGATGAATTTATGATGGATGATATTTCTGCTTCATAACATTAGTAAATAAGTGAAAAAATTAGGTGAATTAATAAAGAAAATTATCAATACCAAGTAGTCATTAATGAATACATAAAAGTTATAAATTTGGCATGAAGTAACTGGCCAAAATTTAGTGCTCAAAGGCATATATGACAAAATTTTCTTTGTTTTGCTCACAAAAGTGAAATTTTTTTGCCCAATTACTCTGACTCAACAACTTATTAAGTAAGAGGATCAATGTATAGTAGCCTATCACATCAGGTGTCAAACACAATGTTGTATCCTTGTTCATAATATATTACCCAAGAATTAACTGAGCTTTCGGAGTGGAACAATGCAAAGTTTTCTTTGCTACGGATGAATGTTGAATTGTTGATGAGAGTACATTGAGTTGTCACTCAGAAATAGTGGTCTCAGTTTTAAGTGAAATGACCACAATTCTCTGTACTTCATTAATTAATGGCACCATTATTAAGTGAAATGTGCCGTTTTAGCGACGTTATAGGATGCACAATATGCTTTACTTGAGGTCAAGATTATCATACTCTTATACTGTTATCACTATAAATCCACAATTTCTGCTAAGACATATCTCCCCTGCTAATCTTCTATTCATAGCTTAACTGGTCACACAGGGGTGAATTAGGGAAAAAAGGTCGGGATCGGTCTCACCACATAGGGGTGAAGTTAGGGAGAAAAGGTCAGGGATCGGTCTCACCAGCAACAGTGTGGGAGCAACCTCTCAAAATGAGGCTTCTTGAACGCAGTGAGCAAATGTCAAAAAGAAAATTAATAATTCTTATCTTTGTTCTGATTTTTTTTTTGAACGGACGATTTAAATACATATTTTTTTGAGTGTGATAACACATGTTAGCCTGAATCAACTTGAGATTATGGATTTCTGTAGCCTGCCTATTCCTTCATTCCTAGGCAACATCTTTTGACTCCATAGATCATTGCTAAAGATCGGTCGGTCGAAAGAACCGGTTGGGTGATATGATGAATGGGTGGTGGGGCAAACAGAAAGAAACAAAATGGACTTTTTCCTTTGCCGGCTAATGAATTCGAAAGAGCAATTGAATGAATTGAAGTATGAGTCAAGCTTTTAGTCTTAACTTTCCCCCATGATGGCCTCCTCAAAGATCTAACAAAGACCACACAACATCATATGCATACAGATGTCATCACTAGATTAGGTGTTTTGTTTTTATGGTCAGTCCCAAATCTGGTCTGACCATATATAGTTGAAATCACAAATTAAAGGACAACCTAATAAGATTAGTTACACTGTTAATTGGTAATTACAATGTTACAAATTTAATTCTTAATGTGTGTAATTTTTTGTCTTTATTAATTTGAGTCAATCAGTCGTTATGAGTTGTAGTCCTTACTTCATCAACTAGGATCATAAGACATGATTTATCAAGTGAACATTCTCTGAAAACGATTACGGGTTTTCGTAAAAAAAAAATCACAAATTAAAGCAGTTAGTGCTAAGATATAGTTGCATATATTTTCTTCAAGAACCAACAATTATTTGTGATCACTTATAGTGGCACAAAAATGGTGCAGGCATTGCACTGCTTGTAGTGATTCTTCCATCATTTATGCCCTTTAATTCAACAATGTATCCAAGTCTTTTTTCCTAGCTATTTGACTAGACTTTTTATGGTGTTATAATCACAGTGGTTGTTACATTACCTAACTTCTCTCTCTACCTATGTGGTATGCACATTCATGGTGTGAAAATGGAAATTTGACAATACTAGTTATGCTCTTTAGCATGACTCATATATATAAGAGTTGTTTTTTTTTTAAATAGTTGTATTATAAGTTTGCTTATTGATTGTTCTAGGCTATTGATTTACTTATTCTCACTTTTTATTCTATTTTTACTCTCTGATTGATTGACAAAATTCATACGCTCAGTGTAAATGTATAATATAATTTATTTATTTTTATAATAAGTTCTCTTGTTTTTGAGGATTGCAATCGAGTACAAGAACTTGACTCTTGTGAAATGAAGGAGACATCCTAGAGCTTATCCTATGAACTTTTATGTATTGGCTAGCATTTTTCCACAGGGAGTTTGCTACCACTTTTGCTACTTTTTTTCTTTCAAACTATCTTTGGAATATTTTATGACAATTTTTATATATACTTATATAGGCATCTCCTCTCTTTCACGCCAAAAACACCATGATTCCATGCCTTTCTTACTAAGAATTCACTCATACTAAACATCCCCATGCCCTCCAACTTCCAATGCCATCTTCTCATACAAATCTTTAATAAGATAAGTAACATGTGAATCGTCGAGAGACGTGAGATATATAGTTGACTTTGATATCAAATTGAAAGATGTGTTTTGACTCAACTAAAAGTCTAAGCGGATAGTTGGATTGGTGGATTTTTTATAGTTGGTAATGCTGCGCATGCAGCCATTTTTATGGTACGAGACTATGATCCAACTACTTGATACAACGATCTATTAGATCGTGATGCAATCATATCACATCTCAACTGGGCATGTATATTTCTAGGCTTTCACAGTTTTTGTTTGTATATTCATAATGATACCATGAGTGCTTTAGGGCGTCCTCAAGATATGTTTTCAGATACTGCTATACAATTACAATCCGTTTTTGCTCAATCGATACAAAACAATGAAAACACCTATGCTTTAGCACCAGGTGCAACAGCTCGAATTGCAAATTTATGTTTACATATTATATGCTCAACTGATAAACACATACATCCCGCAATTCTTAAGGTTTGATTTATTTATTTTTAATAACTAGACAAGCCATTATTGCTGACACAAGTTGAAGGCAATTTGTCATCACTCATCAGTCACTGGAAATCTCAGCACTGCTTTGCTTATCCAAACATATATGCAGTAATTCATCACTGAATCAGTGCATCTGGGCATGCATGGCATCAGTGAAGAAGATCATTATCAGGTGAGATGAATATTTGCTTCATCATTGCAGAACATTTGCTTCAGAAGCAATAAACACTCTTAATCACGTACAACTCCACCAAGCTAGTTCATGTATAGTAATAATGCCCAACCATTTTCATATCCACAATATAATATCAACGAAGTATGTTCATGGGAAGAACGACAGCTATTCATTGTTGGCTGAAAATACATTCATCAAATAGCCATTATGTTGATATATGTTAATTGAGTTTAATTTGATACTTAAGCTCAAAACCTAGAAAATGTGTTTGTAGAAAGTGATTTATAGAAAATGACTCATTTTCCATAAAATAATTCACTTTTCTAATGTTGGCTAAAGGTTTGAAAATTATCTTTTTTCTTTTTCTTTTTTTTTTTTTGTTCAGTTTGACTGAATGTTAAGAAATTGCATTTTTTCTGATTCTTTTTCCTGAAAATCAATATATTATTTGTTATAAAATAATAATAATAAATAAATAAATGATACTTTAGTATTATTATAATGAAACTAGTGTGGAGGAAAAATAAAACTAAAAAAACATAATAATATTGTCAAATAAAACTGAAGTGTAATTAAAATGATACATATTTCATGGTTCACACTGCTATATAGACCTTGGACCACAGTCAAATTTGCCTACAATAGGCCAATAGCTAGTTTTAATCTCCAGCTAATTGGGCTTCATTGGCATGCTCACTTTGGGCAAAATTGCCAATCTTGATCCCATATTTGATCAATATCCTATGGGCCAAACTCTATGCCTTTTTGCAATCTTTTTTTACGAATTAAATTCCTTTATTAAACTTGTAAACTCTTATCTAATTATATCAGTAATCTAATGTTTAATCATCATAATGATAAAGACAAAATAAAAAATCTAACATTGGATAAGAAAATATAATATCATTAGTCATCAATCAAATTATATCACTTTAGAAAATAAAATATTAATGTTTGTCAATATTAAGGAAATTTCATGGTACGTGGGGTGTTTCGTTAAACTCGAAAGCGATGCACCAAAATATTTTTGACATTTTCCAGGCACAAGAAGTTAAAGAAGGGAAGATGATCTGATCTGATGAAACCGTCAAATCTTGACGGTTGGCTGGTAAGTAACAGCCACATGCATATGTATGCATGATTTATTTATTTATAATCTACACTCTTTACACGAAAGTGCGCTCTGAATGAAATATATCTTGTAGTGTTAATTGACAAATGACCAATAAATCAATCTAGATTATTCATAATTGACCAATTCAAAAAAAAAAAAAAATCATCGATAGCTCACTAGAGAGTTGAATTTAAAATTTTGTAGTTATCATGCCAACTACTTAACCAGCTTGGCTAGGATTGCTTCATGTATGTATACATTAATTTAAGCAAAATCACATTATAAATTGTAATCTTTTTTAATAATCATAAAAATCTACAATCATTACTCGATAAATGATAAATTTTACTCCTATATAATAGCTCATAAATTGCATATGAAAAGTATATTGTATTTAAAAAAGAAAAAGAAAACTTTATATAATAGACTTAACTGAGGATGCCAACCAAAATCAAACTCATAACTAGAAATCTTAATATTGAAATTAAAAAAGTACACTCAAATCAACGGTGCTTAGACCCCACATAGTGCAATAGTAGAATAGTAGAGAGCATTTTGTTGAAATGCCAAAATTATATTCCATAAATTGGTGTCTGCCCATGAATACTTTTTCCATTCCCATCGGAGATTCTTAGCAGATTCCAAGGAATCATCCCCTCTTGCTAAACTCACAGCCTTTACGTCAACCACACGCATTCACCTCATGCCACGTACGTTCGCACATACAAGCTAAGGCTAATGAACAAAACTTTATTGCATGGTTTCATTCAAATCAATGCAATTTATTTCTACATTCATTGCGCATAAAGGTATGCTCACTTTACCAAATTTATTTCTTCTCAAAAATTTGAATCCCCAACCTCATGGGTCCTCATGCCCCGACCTAACGTAACATCTGAGAGGATGTAAATTATAGTAACTCAGTGAAA
The DNA here is from genome assembly GCF_003576645.1 of Ipomoea triloba. Lineage (NCBI taxonomy): Eukaryota > Viridiplantae > Streptophyta > Magnoliopsida > Solanales > Convolvulaceae > Ipomoea > Ipomoea triloba. Next base: position 1,576,646 of record NC_044919.1, on the reverse strand, counting down.
GCTAAACCTTTGCTTACTGCACACAACATTCAATACCCTTACTACTATAAAACTAATTCGAATTCAATTCAGTGGGTATAGATAGAGTTTAACTCTTAGTTAAAAAAAAATCAGACTCAAAATCCTTTAACATGGTTCGCCATTTACAAACATGCCATCCTCAACTCACTATACTTTTACTTAGCAATTAATTTTTTAATTGATTGCATTAATTAAGAATGTGTGTCGGGAAAATTCATCCAACCAATTGTTATTTGGCTGAACTATAGATGGAGCGGTTGCTTGGTTGGAATATTCCAATTTCCAATGTTGCGATCATTAAAATTTCAACTTAAGAATTAAGGGAACGTTGTTCAATCACTCCAATCTATTTTATTTATTCAAATTTCACTGCTCCCGAGTCCCGACACTAAACAAAACTTGAACTAACTAATTAATTAATTACATTAGTCCTTTCCATTAATGACCAACTTGTGAGTATAGGTTAGGGAGAGGGGGTGAGCTTCTTCTAATTGGTACAAATTATAGGAGGGGAAAAAAAAGTCATCAGAGTATTGTAAGCGAATATGCTGGGAATTCCCCTTTCTTCAGCGACTCTTCTATTGCTTTTTCTAACCGCCACTTCATCACGCCAAGCATATGCTTCCTAAATATTCTTACCATCGCATCTTTTACTCCGATCGATCAATATAATCCCCTCTTCCATTTCTCATCGTCTTCCCTCCATATTTTCGTGTTCATTCGATCGCTCGACGACGGAGAACACGAAAAAGTCCGATGAAGTTCGGGAAGAGGCTGCAGCAGCAAATCAGGGAGGCATTGCCCGGCTGGCGCGACAAGTTCCTGTCCTACAAGGAGTTGAAGAAGCTGGTGCGGCTGATATCGGCGGCTCCGCCGTCAATGCGCGGCGGATCGCGGCCGGAGGCGGAGGCGGAGGCGGAGTTCGTCTGCTTGTTGAACACTGAGATCGACAAGTTCAATGCCTTCTTCGTGGAGCAGGAAGAGGATTTCATCATCCGTCACAGGGTTAGTTTATTGTTCGTTCTTCTCGATCATCGGCTATTCATATTTTTCTCTCGATCTCTTTTTTAAAATTTAATTTAATTTTTTGTAACTGAAATTTGAAATTTAAATTATATTTTTTGCTTATTTGGTTGGGAGTTTTGGTTGTGTGATTATATTTCTTGTTAGTTGGTTGGTAGTGTGAGAGAGCAAACAAACTGGTTTTGCTTTAGAAACTTGGTCAAGAATGGTCACTTTTTGCTTGTGAGATAGTCAACTCATAACTCGAATAATTTAGGTAGTAAATTAAACTAAGAATAAGGGAACTTAAAGTCCGGAATTAAGTTTTAATAGTGTCACACTATCATTTAATTATAATAATTTATATTATATAAAACTAAAAAAAGTATAGTAATTGATAGTGGCGGACAACTATTGGCAACTATTAGATACGTACACACTTATGCCCACTATTAGTTGCTCAGTAAGTGCGTGTAATGTGAGTCACTCATTGAGCTTTCCGTTACTTTACAACGTCTATTTATTTTATATTCTTGACTGAGGATGCCCTTATTATAACACTTCTTATGGTTGCTTTGAGGAAGCATCTCTTGAATAGTACTACTCGATGCCTCAGTAAGGAACACGATTCGGTCGGTTAATAGTATTGGTCTTTCCTTATCCCATCAGCAAATATATGTGCTGACATTTTCTCACGTAGCGTCCTTAATATTTACTATTGGAGATGCTCTTAGCACACTTCGAATAGGGTGCAGAGGTATCTCTTGATTAGTATTATTTGGTGTAACTTGTAAAGAACATGATTTTGTAAGGGTGATTTCGAGTGATGCGGTTATAAGAAAATTAAAATCTCACATACACAAATAGTCCATTGATTGTAGAGTTTTAATACATAGACTCTCAAATTTTACTTTTTGATGTGAAAGACACTGATAAGTTTGGTGTGTGGCAATTAAAATTGAGAGAAAAATGGGAGTAAATATAATATTTTCCTTGATTATAGGCCGGAGTTGATATATATGCAGGAGATGCAGCACAGGATACAGCGAATGATTGAAAACTATGGAGGCCTGTCTTCATCGGAAACACATTACAGAGAAGAAATGGCGAAGATCAGAAAGGACATCGTCGACTTCCACGGCGAAATGGTGCTGCTAATGAACTACAGCAACATAAACTACACAGGCCTAGCCAAGATCCTCAAGAAATACGACAAGAGAACCGGCGGGCTGCTCCGCCTGCCGTTCATCCAGAAAGTTCTTCAGCAGCCGTTCTTCACCACCGATCTAATCTCCAAGCTGGTGAAGGAGTGCGAGGGCACCATAGACGCCGTGTTCCCGGCCGCCGCCGCGGAAGAAAACGGCGGCGCTCGCGGCGGCGAGAGAGAGGCGATCACGGTAGCCGGAGAAGGAATTTTCAGGAACACGGTGGCGGCGCTCCTCACAATGCAGGAAATCAGAAAGGGAAGCTCGACTTACAGCCATTTTTCGCTGCCGCCTCTTAGCCTGCCGGAGTCTGATATCATCCACTCCTTGCAGCTGCCTTCCCCCATTGCAATTCCCTGATGATTGTTATACTTAGATCGCCATGATTATATTGCTCCTTTTATATTTCTTATTATAGTTAAGTACAAGTAAAGAAAAAGATATAGTTGAATGGGATATTGGGATTGCATTGCAGCAATCACGCACTCTCCCTGTTTGTTAATGAAATGATGATATTTGTTTTTTTGTGGAGAAATGGTAAATTATAGTGATATGATAATAGTCATAATACAAAATAAATAGAGTGTATAGGGTAACTTAGCTAAGCTAGGTAATGATACAAATTTGTAATCATAAATGATAGAGAATATACTCCAATACGTCTACAACTATGCCCAAAGGACCTGATTGGATTGGCTAATTGAAGGATGATGAACATCTCCCGACCTGATCCGACTTGAGGGAATATGGACTGACCCGCCCGGAAGATTATGGCCTATATAGGGATTATAGGCTTAGCCTAGAGAGCTTATGTTCCTACTACTATACGCTCGGCCTCGACCTAAGTAGTTGACCTCAGTCTCGAGCCTCACAACTTACTATAACTTGATGACAACTGCTAATTGGTCAAACACTTTGCTACACGTGTGTGCTATCCCTTCGTCCTGAGACTATCGGGTGCATGTGAGACACGTGGAGTACATGTCGGCTCCCCAGCATGTATTCCCTCTAAATTTCTTATAAATACCTCACCAAGCGTCTTTGCAAGGGGCATTTGGTCCAATTCTCTTGATAAAATATTGGTAAGTTCGAGAGCCTCCGACTAGTGGTCTTGATTTCCCAAGCGTCTATACCTCAAATTATAGACTTTTATATACAGTAATAAAAAGTCAATAAGAGTTCAATTTATTTAAGTTAAATATTAAAATATTTAAATTTGACTCAATTTATTTTTCAAATTACTTAAACTCGAATTTGGCTCGGCAATAAATAAAAAAAATGAAAAAAAATAAAAATTTTAAAAATTGTAAGGCCAAAAACCCAAAAGAAAAAAAAAAACATTTTGCATTAATCAACCTACTCCGTGGAACTGTGGAAGCGGAATTAGGTGGAGGGGAGGGAGCCGGGGGGGGGGGGGGGGGTCAAACCTCTGAAAACCGAATCTTCCAGAAGCAGTCAAAGATCCGCAGTTTTAGTCCGAAAATCGGCACGGCTGCACCGCCTTCCGGGTCGAACAAGGCTGTCGGGATTTTGCTCCGTCGAGCTTCGTTTCAATCGGCGGCTCTTCTACTCCGCCCAGCTGTAACTGCTTATCGAGGTAATTGAGACCTAAAATAGTCCGATCACTCGGAAAGTTTGAAACGATTGCGTAATCCCTTTGACATATTCATTAGATAATTCCAACTTTTATTTGTTTATGGTATATCTTCATTTACTTGTTTACTGTTTCAGAAATTCATCGTAGAAGATGATATATTATCGTTTTAAATGTTCAGATAGTTTTCTGATATGTATTACCTTAGACTATGTTTGGTTCAACGAGAAGTGGAAGAGGAAGGGACGAAGTATAGATTGTAATTAAGGTTTTAATGCTTGGGGTTGATAATATTTCACAAGAAAATTCCATACTGTCTGGAAATTTGTAATCGGGTGAGAACCAACAGTGAACAAAACTTGTGAAGGATTGCACCACACTTACTACGTAATTGCACCGCATCCGGATACGAGCGTGGCTCCCCGTAACAGTGCAATCATGTAGTAATTGCGGTGCAATCCTTCACAAGTTCGCAGTTCAGAGGTTAAGGTTAGTTCTTATAGGTTCAGGGGCCTAAAAAAATGAGGACTAATCTAATCCAGTGTTTTTCTCTGGGTTATTTTTTCTAAATAATTACTGGAACTGTTTGAATTCTCAGAGTATGGTGGTGGTGAAGACGTATGTCTTGAGATTGTTCATATCTTTGAAGTACATAACTGCAAATGTAGTAGACAGGAATAATGGTCGGATAATTGCAACAGCATCTAGTGTTGAACAATCACTCAAGAGCTCATTTGAATGTGGGCGGACCTGCAATGCCAAGGCTGCAGCAGCTGTGGGAGAAGTATTGGCGATGCGCCTTAAAGTGGATGGCCTTGATCAAGGTTGGGGAAGTGGAATCCATGTCAATGTAAACAAGGAGGTTGAGAAGAAGGGTTTCAAGAACCGCACAAAGGTTTGGGCTATAGTAAATGGCCTTAAGAACAACGGAGTTAAACTTGTCTTGGATGATGAAGCTTCCCGCTCAAGCAGCTGATGAACTGCATAAACCCCCACCTAGCTTGGCCTGGGCTATTTCCGTCCCTAAGTAGGATGTTGTGATGTGATTGTGCTGAAATATAGTATTCTCAATTGCGTTTGCATTCCAAGTTTCTAACCACTTGAGGAAGTTGTGAAAATAGTGGAAATGGAAGTACTAAGGCGGTAAGGCCCTTCAGAAGGATTTTATCCTTTTAGTTATAAAATAAACCTTAAGACTTCAGAACTTATTACTTAAGACTTATATGCTCTTAAATGAAAGATAAACTAGTGGAAAGATTATAAAAAATATGTAGGAAGTCATGACATGAAATGCTGAATCATATTAGCTCATGTCATTATCGAGATTGCTGTTGCTTATTTGTTTTATTGCATCTCTGTTTGTTATCACCTTATGTGGACATATGTAATAGTAGTGATGTTAATTTCTCCTTTTATGGATCTTATTTGTTATTTCTGCCAGATAATTACAGCCATATCCTTAGTCACTGGACTTTGTTTATGGAAGCATGGCATCTGTAGCATGCTCTTCAATTACTAGATTGGTATTTACTCCTCCCCACGTGCGACATAAACACCAGAATTTTGTGAAGTTCAACAGTATAGTCAATGGAGGAGCCTTTACTGGGATGCGCATTAAACGGCTGCCTGTTTGCTGCTCAAATCCTTCTCCATGGGAACCTGCACCTATCACGTATGCTCTTAAAGATGATACTGAAACTAAATTCCTGCAGGGAACCGGCAATTTATTTGACACTGTGATTTCCAATGAAACAGAAGAAGCCTCATTAACCAATACCAATGAGGTTACAGATGTGAATAGCAAGCCAGTTGTGAAGTTCCAGTACATTAGATGGCTTATGTGGCTAATTGGTCCTGCCCTACTTTTAGCCACAGGCATGGTACCCACTTTATGGCTACCCATTTCATCAGTTTTCCTTGGTCCCAACATAGCCAGCCTCCTTTCTTTGACGGGGCTTGACTGCATTTACAATCTTGGAGCTCACCTCTTTCTCCTACTTGCTGATTCATGTGCTCGACGACAAAATCCACCTCAAGATTGCAGCAACAAGCCTCCTTTAACTTATTGCTTCTGGAACATGGTTGCAAATGCCGTGGGCTTTATAATCCCCCTGGCAGTTATGTTCGGCTCTCAAAAGGGTGTCGTTCAGCCTCATCTGCCATTCATTCCTTCTGCAGTTCTCTTGGGTCCCTATCTCCTGCTTCTGTCAATTCAGATACTCACAGAGCTACTGACATGGCATTGGCAGTCCCCGGTATGGTTGGTGACGCCTGTCGTCTATGAAGGCTACCGTTTGTTGCAGTTGATGCGGGGTCTGAAGCTCGGTGCAGAGCTGAGCGTGCCATCATGGATGCTGCATACAATTAGGGGTCTGGTGTGTTGGTGGGTACTGATCCTCGGCGTTCAGCTCATGGCAATCGCTTGGTATGCCGGTTTCACTGCTAGAGCCAATCAACAAAAGTCGCACAGCCTACCCGATGGCAACCAGCCTTGATTGATGGAATTAAACTCTGTTACAGGTCTTGTATGGTGACATGTGAATGTAAAGATCAGTTGATATAGGTTCTATATATACACCATTTTACAAGATGTTTTCTGCTCCTGCTTTTGAGGAATACATATACTAAAGTGATTTGTTTCTTATAAACGCACTGTGTTCAGTCATCAGGCTGTCATTTATATTTTTACAGTGAAGTAGTAAAGATGGTTCCAAGTTCGAACTTTATGAAAGAAGTTGCAGGTAGATTCAATTGTTCATGTTATCTTAGTACTATTGACTCTGTTACAATGTAGTATGTGTTCGTAACTACTTTTTCAACTTATTGAAGCACAAAAAATCAATACGCCTCTGTTACAGTGTAGTATATGTTCATAACTACTTTTTTTCAAGCTACTGAAGCATAAAAAGTCAATACTGCACATTGAGGTTCAAATTCATGACCTCCTATTTAAGAGAGTAAATTGTTTTTAAATAGCTTAAAAGGTAAATTAATAATTAAATTGGAAGAAGGTAATGATTGTCAAGAATTTTGTAGTTCAAATGGTAAAGATTTTTTTTTTTTTTTTGGGTAAATAAAAAAGGAAAAAAAATACCTCTTAATGGTACAATCATTATTGGTCCACACAGCTGTGTGGACCATAAATATAAGGTACATTATTTTTATACTGAAAGTACATTATTTTTGTACTAAAGGTACATTATTTTAGGGTACATTATTTTTGTACTGAAAGTACATTATTTTATAGCACTATAAAATAATGTACCTTCAGTACAAAAATAATGTACCTCCAGTATAAAAATAATGTATCTTATATTCATGGTCTACACAGCTATGTGGACCATGGTACACACAATAATTTGCATTAATGGTATGGTGACGCAATCAACCAATAAGAACACATTTAAATCAATTAAAAAATATAAAAATTGGGGAAAAAGAAATTTTTATTAAAAAAAAAAAAACAGGAGTTCCCACTTCCCACCTAACAGAGATCGTGAGATGACTTGCCGCATTTATACGCGCCCACCTCACGGAGACACGAACTAGTCCCACGTTTGCTTCCCGGCGGCAGTTTCTGACGTCGCCGTTAAACCGCTTCCCGGAAAAGCATCGGATGGATTGCCAGAATCATCGCTGAAAAGAGTCTCCGACGAGTAGATAGGAACACGCAGACATATATTTAACCGGGGATCGTGTCGAAATGAGTAACGTGGAGCTGCTCCATATCGAGCCTTTAGAGCTTAAGTTTCAATGTACCGTCTCTCTGCATCTCAAGCAAAGTTCTTTCGAAGCTTCTGGAATCCCTACTCTCTGCAAATTTTTTAGATCCGGTGTTTTTTAGTTTTATTATCCTTTACTTTCTTCATCTGATTTTTGCGTTTTGTTGTGATCTGTCTAGTCGAATTGAAGAAGCAGATCACATGTTCGCTGCAATTAACAAACAAATCTGATAATTATGTCGCTTTCAAGGTATTATTTTTCTGATTTGTATTTATCCTTGTCAAAGCGAGAATGTGAAATTATTGAACTATGGGCTGTTTTTAACCTTATTAGGTGAAGACTACGAATCCGAAGAAGTATTGTGTAAGGCCTAACACTGGAATTGTGATACCGCACTCTACTTGTGATGTCATAGGTCTTACTGTCTGCCCCCTCTAGTTCTGTACCTATACATATATGTATGTCACTCTCTGTTGAATATATTTTGAGTGTTGAAGCATGTGTTGTTCAGTTACAATGCAAGCACAGAAGGAGGCCCCGCTGGACATGCAGTGCAAGGATAAGTTCCTGCTTCAATGTGCCATTGCAAGCCCAGGAGCCACGGCAAAGGATATTACTCCTGAAATGGTAATTCTTGCTATGCTAGTAGTAAATAGTTTGTGATTAATAGTGGATCTTGAAGTGTCCTTATTGGTTATTGCATTTATGTGTGTTGTGCTGTTTTAGTTCAATAAGGAGTCTGGGAATCATGTTGAGGAGTCCAAGCTGAAGGTGGTTTATGTTTCACCTCCTCAACCTCCGTCACCGGTGCAAGAAGGTTCTGAGGAAGGTTCCTCACCTAGGGCTTCAGTGTCTGAAAATGGAGCTGTAAATTCATCAGATTTCAATAATGTGAGTTTTCAATGATGGGCATGTCTTATAACGGGACCTCTCTTAAGATCTCAAGCGTTGCTGAAAATGAAATGATATATGCTTGACTCGTATGTTATTACAGGTCTCAAGAGCATTTGTTGATTCTCAAGACAACTCATCAGAGGTAACTTTGTTATGCTATTCATGAATTCTCCTATCAGGAGCTTTTATAATATTTCCTTTCATTTTTAGATTGCTCTATTAACTATTTAAGGGACGATGAAAGTGCTCATTATGCTGTACTCTGTACAATGCATTCTTGCTAACAGTTTTGTATTTTTCACTTCTCTTGTTGTTTGATCTTTCGTTTTGACTGGTCCTGTGATTTCTTTGGAAGTTTGGAGTAACTAAAGACTTAAATAGTTAATAGTCACAATGATTCTTTTGTAATTTCCATGGGTGTTTGCTTTATTGTTCATTCTAGTAGTTTTGTATTGATGAACTACTCGTTGAGGTTTGTGTATTGGACCCATTTATTCATTGTATGTCTGCAATGCGAATATGCGATCAATTCCCATAGTCTATTGAGTGGTCATGTAATGCAAGATTGTGAAGAAAATAAAATGATAGGGTACTAGAAGACCATATATTTTTGCACAGAAAGCTTTCAAGGGTGTGTGAAGATTGTGTTTTTGTAGCTTTTATGAAACTGGAGTAAACATAAAGAGGTGTGGATTCTTAGGCACTGAAGCAGTTCCACTAGGATTTTCTTGGATTTGGTATTTGACTTTTTGGAATACAGTGCTAGTTGATTGAAATTTGCAAGGATTTTAAAAATGCCATTTGGCCTATGGTTTGCTCTGTTTGCCCAACCATTTGGCATATCACATATGGTTTTGATAGGTAATAGTGCAACCTCTTTAGTTTATGAGACATTAGTATACATTGGAGATGAATTTAATGGTAAATTTGTATATTGGACAGGCTCCTGTGTTCTAGTAGGAATTTTCTCTCAAATTTGAACTGATCTCTGAATTTTATGATAGGGCTCCTTGCAGATGTGATAGTTGGATCATCGGATGAGAAATTTAGAGTTGCTTAGAATGTGGATGTGGCTATTGTTTATTTTATGATGATATTGTTGTTTTCTTTTTATGGGCATGGTTGAATAAAATAGTATTCCAACCCATTATATTGAGGTGGTTTTTCTCCCCCACTAATTGTGTGCATGTTTAGTTCTTCCAAGTAGAGATTTAATCCATTTCCAAGCATTTAGATGTATTTTGTCATGACTCATTATTTTGATGTTTTGTAGTCATCATGTCTTTAACTAGATTTCTCATACACAAGTGATTTTCTTCTGATAAAATGTGACTAGAGATTCTAACCAATTTGACTGTTAGATGTTAAATTCTGGTCTTAACAATAAAAGCTGAGCAGAGTCTTTGTTTTCAATTTCAGACAAAAGCTCTCATTTCAAAGTTGACGGAGGAGAAAAATTCTGCCATTCAGCTTAATAACAAGCTACAGCAAGAATTGGTAAGGGTTTTATTGATAAATCTGTCTTGCTGGCTTCTTTCTTTCTTTGACTAAATCTACTTTGGACCATAATAAATAAATTAATAATTAAAGAAATACTATTAGCTACTATGTCTGAAAAGTTCACATTTTTGAGTTTGTTACTGCATATAAATATTGCTCTAGAGAGCTTATTCAAGGTACTTGTAAAAGTTGTAATACCTGAAATTGAAGTTAATAACTTTGTAAATGGATTTGGACAACTCCCCACAAGTGTGACACTAGGAAAACCAAGTGACATCTACAAGATATGGTTCTTATTTTAATAATTTTAATAGAGTAGAGATATTAAGGAAAGGTTAGGTGGTGCATATTTTCTGTGCAAATAAACTTGAACAATGATAAATGACCTCTCCTAATTTATGTGATTCATCAAAATAATATGCTTTTTACATTGTTACCCATTTTCCTTTTCCTAGTACTTGTGTTTGCTACATGTTTGGCTTGTGAAATGAAGATGGAGAGAATAGGAATAGGTTTCCATATGTAATGGAAAAGGGAAGGAATATAAAAAGAATGCTATTCTATAATTTGGTTTGTAGAAAAGAACACATGAAGAGTAGCATTTTGTCGTTTGGTTGGGTTAAGGAATGGAAAAGGAATATATAAAATTTAATGTCCGACATACCCTCAAAATTGTCCTAAAATATTAAAATTCTAATCTAAAAATTAAATAAGAGTTAATTCCATTTTTGGTCCTAGATTTATAGGTGACAATTCACTTTTAGTCATTTTTCAGAACATCCCGCTTTGGTCTTAGTATTATTGTGACATGACCATTTTGGTCCTTTGCCAACAAAATTGTTGAAATGTCGTTAAATATAAGGACATTTCGATCTTTTTTGTACAAAGTGGGTTGACCCACTATATTTTTATTTGTACTTTTTTTGAAAAAAAATCATAATTGAAGACCTAAATGCCCTTATATAGTTATATTATACGAAATTTAAACTATTTTGTTGATAGAGGACAAAAAATGATCATGCCACAATAACATTAGGACCAAAGAGGGATCTTTTGAAAAAAAAGACTAAAAGTGATTGCCACTTATAAATCTAGGACCAAAAATGAAATTAACTCATTAAATAAAATAAAACATTTTTAAAGAAAAGAAAGAATAAGGAGAGATCTGGGTGTTCTTGGTCGAGGATGATGGTAAACCTGCCATTGCCCTCAGCCACATTAGCTGTTGTTCTCCAGCTGAGAACTATGGCTAATGGTGGTGAGACAATTGTGTAGAGGTGAGATGATGATGAGTTTGGTCATAAAGGCTGGAGGTGGGCATTTTTGTCTAAAAAATGGGTCAATTCCTGGCCAATAAGGAAATGCAATTACTGGTGGGGGAAGGAAGGGGCTCTGAAATCTCAATTCCCGTTGCAAAAGAAATTGAGATTCCTTGGAATCCCGTTCATACTGTGTTTGTGTGAACCAAACATGCCATTAGAGTACCATGATAACTTGTTCAGCTTAGCATAAACAGCCAAATAAACTAGGTCTTATATTAACCTATATATCCCTTCAACAGAAATGCAGATGTTACAAACCCATCTACTTCATCTTCATAACTTAAGGAGGGAGATGTTGGGGTTTGGGGCTTAGCTTGGTTGTAAGTCATGTCTTTTTTTTTCCCGGTTAAAGACCCAGGAGTCCCATCAAACCATACTAAACCAGTGAAATTAGTCTCCGTCTGCTCTTCTTTTACTTTTCCGCTAACCCTCCACTTCTACCCTATGTTAAAACCTGTTAATACTTAATAATAGTGACAAGATGTCAAGATGCTTAGCAGCTTACTGATATACATTTCAATGCCTCTCGAAGTCAAAATAGATTTTGTAACTTATATGAGCCCACTCTGCAACCTCAGATCTAACACAACACAGTGACACCTCGGCACTTTGAGATGTGTTTTCCGTAGCATGTTCTAACATTTTGTCCTTGGTGGTCTTTGTCCCGTGTAGGAGCTGTTGAGACGCGAACACAAGAGAGGGCACAGTGGCATTTCACTTATGTATGTTGTTATTATTGGCTTCATCGGCATTCTTCTTGGCTATATTTTGAAGAAGACATAACAAGCCATGCTTGGTTTGCATTCCTGCTGTAATGTCAGCCCTCCAGATGTCTGAAAATTTTAGAACTATCAAGAGAAAAAAGTTGTGACTGGTCGAGGAAACCTTTGTATCAAATAGCTGTCTGGTCGGACTTGAAACAAAGCCGTTAAGGAACAGGTTTGATGAGTTCTGTAATTGCGGGGAGTTTTGGGCTTGAAAGGACTCCTACAACGCCCAAACCATCTATTGTATTTGTAGTTTCCGACTGGCTTGTTTCGTTTTCCATTTCTTTTCATAAGCATGATTTTCTTTTTATAAATTATTTTTGTTCTAATTATCCTTACAATGATCGCTATTTCATCTCTATACCTAGCTCTTCTGACTCTAGGTGTCAAAAAACTACAATGAAATAAATTAATATATGTTGTCTATAGTAGATTAGTTCAAACTAATTAATATATGTTGTCTATAGTAGATTAGTTCAAATTATAAAGAGATAAATCTGTTTAGTTTTTTTTTTTTATAACCTATTTGTTCAAACTATGGTAAATTTGGCTGGAGACGAAGGGGTCCTCTTTTGTCTTCGTGGACGGCCCGAGACTCCAAAGGGGATCCTTTGTTAAAGTGTTATTTCACGTCATGAATTATAATCGATTTTTCATGTTGCACTCAACTTTTTGATGCACGAAACATTTTCATAACTATTGTTTTGATGCACGAAATATTAATTGTAATTTGATGTGTAGTTGGAGTGCCTAATTGACTCTCAATTTCTCATGCATCTCGTGGTGAAATACTATCCCTTGCTCCCAACTCGCTTCACACATTCCAATTTCCAAATCATCGGAAGAAACGCCACCGTTCCTCTCTTCTTCACTCTCCTTCTCTAACTGTCATGCTGGTTTCTCTTTAATCCCATCTCTCCATAATTCCCTTCCCAAATTACAATCAATCATGCTCTAAAACTTCTTTCTACAACCAGCTGAATCACCTCTACCCGTAATCCAATGGCGTCCTATGTAGAATTCGGAAAATGCAAAATGGTACGCTTCTCTCCCACTTCCGTCTGCACTTGCCGCCCCTCCTACCCCTTTCCGAAAGCTGCAGCCTTGAAACGACCCGTTTACCCGAAATTCAGCTTGAAGCTGGTTTTCGATGGCCCGAAATATGCTCTGAGGGCCTCCCGGGCGATTTTTGCAAGGCGCCAACGCCTTAGGTTGATTGCGGTGGCGGCTCGGGCCGAGGGCGACCTCCTCGGTGCTGCCGGAACCCCAGAGGTAATAGGATTTAGCTTTCGGTATCTGCTTAGTAACTATGCGAGTTTAAGGAATGAACTTTTCTGTTTATTTTGATGTGAACTAACATTTACATTTTACTGGTAGATTAGACTAATGTATATAATTCATTGATTTCTATTGAATCTCACGTGTATTTGTTTGGAGAACATAATTGGATGACCTTATCCTAGGATTAGAAGATTACACTATTATTATGTCAAAATTCTTATGTAAATGTGTAATTTTTTGGGGAAAATTCTCCTTTCCCTTACCGCACTATTCACCTCCTGCTGTGGTATATGCCACATCAACCTTCTGCATTTCCATGTCTCAGCAAGGCAATTCTGTTATTAAAAAAAAGGCCAAAAAACCGTATGTGAGTTGCATCTCAGCCTTCTCCCTGATTGAATGTAAAGGATGTAAACCCTAGAGGCTTTAGGAGAGATGGAGTTGGGGAGATGAGAGAAGCCATAGCTGAACTTTTCAGCTTTTGCCTTTGAGGTTGCCAGTCAGTGACTAGTAGATTTGTGGTTTTTTTAATGTTTTTTCTTTTCTTTTGGAATGAAAGGGGATTTTTCTGCTTTATTATGCATAATGTGGCAAATGCCACATCGGGAGGTGACCTAATTGCTGGGGTTTCTAGCCAATCTATTTAAAAAAAAAAACATCTAAGGGGGGAAAACTTACTATCTTCTATGTTACAATTTCTGAAATATGCAAGTGTTTAATTTTTATTTTTATTATTTTTTTTAATTTTATATTTGATAAGATAAAATTATACAGAATACAATTGTTTTCTGAATAGGCATCATGATGATATTCTTTGAATAAAAAAGTATTGACTTATTCAAGATTTCAAGTACTCTGCAGCATCTATCATCGTGACTGCAGTGCATGGAGTTATATGCCTTGCTTTTCCTGCATTTTGAGTATCATAATGAAATCACTGAAAGGTGTGTTTTCTAGGAAGTTAACCCAGCCAGCGATTCATTGGCAAGGGAGAAATCAAGTCAATTGACAAAAAGGGTAGTCTTTGGTCTAGCTATTGGTTTTTCAGCTGGAGGTGTGGTATTGGCCGGAGGGTGGGTTTTCACACTGGCCCTGGCTGCTGCTGTTTTTGTAGGTGCCAGAGAGTACTTTGAATTGGTTAGAAGTCGTGGAATTGCTGCTGGAATGACCCCACCTCCCCGATATGTGTCACGAGTTTGCTCTGTGATCTGTGCTCTTATGCCTATTCTGACACTGTAAGAGTTTTAAACCTAATTACCTTTTCATGGTTTTTAGATAAATGACTTCAGAAGCTGATGTGAAACAGTTTTCTGCAATGATAGCATACTAAAATAATTAAACATCTCGGACTGCCATCAATATCCAAATTGATTTAATTGTTAATTAGTTGATGAGTTAATGTATTAATACTCTACTAAGGAAGTAGCATTTAAACGTAAGTGACCACAGAACCACTAAAAACTAAGTGGTGCTTATCTCAAGAAAGTGAAAGACACTCTGCCGGGACCATGATTGGAATTTAAGAGAGTACCTCACACTTTCCTACCGTTTCCCCTTGCCTTAAACGCTTGTTCTAGGTCTTACAGTTGATTTGGATTCAAATTCATTCATTTCACTTAATTAGTCAATATATTTCTACAAATATTATTACCCAATATTTACTCATAATTGATCTAAGTTCCTAACAAAAGAATTTTTTTCCCGCTTTACTTCATTCCGCTTGCTTTTATGGAAAGCAATTATTATCATATAATTGAAGTCTCTACATAGGTGAACCACATAACATTGTGACTCCATACAAAGTTCCTATATTGTTCTTTATTCAAACTTGAAATGTGTTTTCATTCTAATAGGTGTATAAAAATCCTATTTCAAGATTCCTTTCATTTGATTGGTTTGTTGCATTTTGTCAGATACTTGGGCCAAATAGATGTTTCTGTGACATTTGCAGCCTTTGTTGTTGCCACAACACTACTTCTGCAAAGGAGAATTCCTCGTTTTTCCCAGCTTACCAGTGCCATGTTTGGGCTCTTCTACTGTGGTTATCTTCCCTGTTTCTGGGTTAAGTTGAGATGCAGTTTAGCAGTGCCAGCACTACATACACGTAAGAATCTTCATGAGGCTGTTTAGTGTGAGAATCACGCGTAACTAATTATCAGAGCCTTGTGAAAATTGAGCAAGAGCTAGTAAGACTTCAAAATGCTAAAATGTTCATGCAATTAGATAATGTTTTGTCATGCCAATGGGGATAACCGCGTTTTCTGTAATGAGGTTTATGTGTAACATCTTATTTAGAAATTAGAACGGAAAATGTGAGCCCTTATTGGTGTGTATTGAACATTTTTTAGTGTGTTTTGGGAATGCTGGAGCTGGTAAAGATTAAAGGTAATGCAACTTGCTAGACAAGGTTTGTCTATTTTGAAGAGACTCAACCAGAGATTGACTTTGTTATAATTATGGTCCAGTGTCGATGTTCTTATTTTCAGCTTATTTGTGCCAACATAATGCTGTAAGCACATTTTGCTGTGTTTGGATAGACTTATGAAAAGAGCTTATGGAACTCTAAAATGTTGTTTCGAGCTCCTTTCTGCAAGTTGTGTCAAAGTGCTCATCAGAAGCAGCTGAAAAACAGCTTAGAATCTATTTGAAATGCCAACATTTTTGTTGTCTTTTGGTGCTTCTTTTATAGGATAATTGGTCTTCATTGAATTTATGCAGGAATAGCACAAGCCTGGCCAGTCTTATTAGGAGGCCAAACTCAATGGACGGTGGGTCTTGTGGCATCCTTGATTTCTATTAGTAGTATCATTGCAGCAGACACATATGCTTTTTTCGGCGGGAAGGTAAATTTTTTGATTGAACTTTATTCAATTTAAATCACTTCATTTTCCCCTTTTTTTCGGCGCGAAGGTATATGATTGGTTATTTATTTATTTATATTTTTTTTCTCCCCACTCTGGCTTGTGGCATCTATTTTCTGACTTGTCTTTTTTGCCTACTAAATTCTTTGTGAAAAATCACCTTCCCAAGCTCAATGTCATATATCTGGTAAAATTCTGCAGAAAGAGCTCATAGAGAACTTCCCCTCGAGATAATTTCCAAAAACTCATCTTGATCTACATTCTAGGACACTAAATGAAGTGTGGGGAGTGATGCAACACCATATCTCCAATTTCAATGCCTAGTTTCCTGACATCTATTTATAGGATAGATGGTACAAGTTTTGGAATTAAAAGGGTATAATGAGATGAACTTAAAACTTGTTTTGCAGGTTTTTGGTAGGACACCGCTTACTGATATTAGTCCAAAGAAGACTTGGGAGGGAGCTCTAGCAGGTATTGGTGGTTGTATAGCCACTACTGCGGTATTGTCAAAGTTACTGAGCTGGCCTCAATCTATGCTAAGGTGTGCGGTAAATTTGTACAGTACTACTTTTTGCCTGAAATGTTGGTTACATTATTTTTGTTTTTTCTTGAACCTTGGCGCTTTTACTTACTTTCTGCAGTTCCTGAATTTGTGCTACGCTGTAAAAAATTTGTTTTTTTCTTGCATTGGGCTTTTGCCTTTATTCAAGCATAATCTGTAGACAGCAACAGCAACTAAAAGAGTTTGGGGTGGGGTGAGGGGGGGGGGGGG
>NC_044919.1:1550105-1558357 GCF_003576645.1 Ipomoea triloba | reverse complement strand
GGGGGGGGGGGGGGGGGGGGGGGGGGGGGGGGGGGGGGGGGGGGGGGGGGGGGGGGGGGGGGGGGGGGGGGGGGGGGGGGGGGGGGGGGGGGGGGGGGGGGGGGGGGGGGGGGGGGGGGGGGGGGGGGGGGGGGGGGGGGGGGGGGGGATGTATCATGAGCTGGTGCAGTCTCTTAACTTTTGGATTAGAAAATTGAAATCATCTCTTTTCGTTTCTGAAAGGAAATAAAAGATGCTTGCTTTGATGACCCTTTCCCTTATATTTCCTAAAAAGCGAATAATTTTAACTAACACGTACTCTTATGTGGCTTTTCAGTGCTGTAGCTTTTGGAGTTTTGATCTTCTTTGGATCACTATTTGGTGACCTCACTGAGTCCATGATCAAACGTGATGCTGGTGTGAAAGACTCGGGATCTCTCATCCCTGGGCATGGTAACGCCCTTTCTACCCATGACTTGAATGAAATGCTCTTCTATGCTCTAGTACTAGTTTGTAAAACCGGGATAATAGCACAATGCAACTTCCAATGACACTTCCAAGCAAATATCTTATAATGTCTAACAATAAATAAGTTTCATATTATTTGACTCATCATATAATCTACTGACAATGCTTCTGTTAATTTACCTGTCATGTCATATAATGTATTAGTAAATGTTTTCATTGATAGTTCTTTTCCTCACATTCAAAGCTATTGTAAACATTTGTTTGTTATGAACAATAAATCCTTATCCTGATCGTACTGTGAGTAAAACTATGACTAGTACTCGAAGTTTGAGTACAGCTCGGTATCAGTTTATTCTTGTTTGCTTTGTTTGTTAATGTATCCTGGTAAAATCAATGAAACCGCATGTGACGAGTTTACTGATGGCTTGATAATGAGACAATTCTTGCAATGCAGGCGGAGTACTGGACAGAGTTGACAGCTACATATTCACAGGCGCCCTCGCCTATTCCTTTGTGAAAATGTTCCTGCCCCTCTATGGCGTTTAATGAAAATACTATACCCGCTTCCAACATGGAACCGTACTCTTGGAATGACACGGCCAGCAATTTCTAGCAGTCTGATCGCGAGCCTTGGAGTTCCAAAAGCGCGTGAACTGACACTGCATTTGGTGTATTAGCACCAAATTTATAGCTTTCTTCTGCAAAACACAAAACGAATGGTGTTTTTTGCCAAGAGGAAACAGCGGGGTAGATTTATAAACTGATGTTCAAAGGTGCGTCGAGGTTGTCTTTTCGCTTGCAATGCGACGTTCTGTTGTGTACAGGTGAGAGATGCAGAATTCTTTAACTTTTCTTCGTTCGAAAATCTGTACAAAAAAAAAACACAACTACTCAAGTGTTGAATGAGTGTTTGGTTTTTTGTTGAAGATTCAGAAATGATAACACTTATCATCAACCTTGTACTTTGTTGGATATGATATGAGATAAAACCGAATGCCCTGCAACAAATTATACTTCCAAAAGCAAACACCAGACAGGACAGCTCTCTAAAAGAAAACTTTTGCAAAATTTTTTCTGCTTTCACGTGAATTTGTCCCTTCAATTTGTACTAGTATACCCTTATTATTATTATTTTTCTTCTAGGAGGTTAATCGGGGGATGAGGTTATATTCGAACTCTGCCCCTGTAGCAACCAGTTAAGTTATGAATTTATCTTGAGTTAATACTTGATTTGATCTTTCGGATTTCACCACTTTGGTTTTCGATTTACAAATTTGTTCAATTTCATCCCTAACTAGGTAATTGTTAACTAAAATGGTCCTAACCAGAATAGCCAGGACTATTTAAGGTAAAAATTGTATAGTTGAGATGAAATTGAGTAAGTTTAGAAGTCGAAGACTAAAATGATGAAATCTTAATAGTTGAGGGACCATATCGGGTATTAACTAAAGTTTGGAAGTTGAGGACTAAAGTGGTGAAATCTTAATAGTCGTGTGACCCAATCGGGTATTAATTCATTTATCTTGGATTGGTCAATTAATTTGGACTACCATCTGTAAAATTAAAGTTCATTTTTTTGGAGATTCATTTTAGGTATATTAGTTAAGAATGAATCTTCAGTATACTAAAAATGAACATTTAGTTGTGGTTTACATTACAATGTGAATCATCAGTTAAGTTGTGTACTATTTTTTTTGGATGATGATGAAAATTAACAATCACTATTGAAGTGTGTGCGGGAAGACTAGCCTAATGAGCTTGACTGAGAAGTTATTGACAAGAAACAAACTTGTTACGCTTTAGAACGAGAATCATGTTTCACTCACTCAGTCACTCACATGTTTTCAGGGTCGGTTGACCATGCAAGTTGGGCAGCACCAAATAGTGGGGAAGAAGAAGATAGAAAATGAAGGACCAGAAAACTGAGGAAAACAATCTTGAGCTAGAAGAGAGTGGAAAACATTCTTCTTTCCTAGGGTCCCTACCACACTATCTTTTAACAAGAATGAGTGCTTACTTTAGGGTTTTGGTATATTGTAACAAAGCAAAATATTTATATATTAAAAAGGAAAAAAAAAGAAAAAAAAAAGTGTGGGCAGTAAAGAATGCGTTGTTTTAAAGCTGACTAAGAACATAATGGATTAGAAAAGCAAGCTTGCTCTCAAAAAGTTAAGGAAAGACGACGAAAATAACAGCCAAGTAAAACCTTACCTTAGCGATTGATAAAGATGGAAAGATAGGGTGTGGTCAAGCCAAGCATCTCAAATAGTTAATGTGGGATGGTGGGGTGGGGTGGTAATGTTGGTCGATGAAACTTTTTACATATAATACTCAATATCTCTAAATTAATGTAGATTCGGTTTGAACTATCGTGTATAAGTGTGTAACATTTGATTCTACTCGTGAAGATTTTTATTACCGTCATGGACGTTTTGGAAAATGTTTTTTACCCCTTTAAAAGTTTTAATCCTGATGCAGCTTAGGGTAAGATTAATGATGATTTTTTATTTTTTATTTTTTTGAAATTGTTTGCAACTTTTTGGAAAAGAGGCGGGGGAGGGGGAGGTGGCGACCAGCCGACCAGCCGACCACCCAAGTCTCTCTGCGGCCACATGCAATGAATATCACTTGTGAGTGCAATGGGCACTAGCTTAGTTAATTCTTACATATAGATTAATCATAATACGGAACAAATTTTAATCATATCAACTGGTCTGTTAATCAATTGAACTTTAATCAATCATCGTTTTATTCTCGAGAAAAAACAAGTTAGTAGGTATAAATTTAGGGTGGTGGGTGTGTTGCATTGAAAGCCAAAAAGTTAAAAGCTTAGGTATGAATGTATGATGCAACCCAAAGTTTAGTTGCACACGCACATCCATGCAAAGCATATATATACAAATGAAATCAATATTAGATATATCATTCCATATATTCACTACTAAGCCTTCAATCCCACCTTCTAACCACTAACTTTTCTTCCCTTTCTGTCTTCTGTTACTTCTCTTTCAATTGCCTTGGATGCCCCATTTTTGGCTTTAGCTTAAACTTCATCTTTTCTTTATATATTTTACTCACTTATATAAGTCTTGTTTATGTGTCATTTTACTTGTTCCTTACTCAAACTTACCATCTAGCATGTGCCTTGTTATTCTATTTAATTGACCTTATTGTAATATCAAGCTAACCATTCGAGTTCAACCGGAAAAAAAAAAAATTTTTATTGAGATTACAGAAATTTTTTGACCACTCATATAAGTTGGACGGAAATATAGTCCATTATCTTTGGTCGATGGTCAGAAATTTTGACCCCTTCTAACCAGCCACTTTTTAAAAAGTTGAAAAATATTTTAAATTTATGTCTATTTTAATAAGGTAATTACGAGATTTTCTGACCACCCATCATAATTAGACAGAAATACTGATCACTTTTGGTGGGTGAACAGAAATTCTGGCCTCCTCTGATCACTATTCGAAAAAGTTGAAAATGTCCTAAATTTTTGATCACTTTTATGAGAACAAAAAAAGTTGGTCGGAAATTGACAATTACGTGTGTGTGGGGGTTTTAGTTTTATTTATTATGTATTTAATTTATGTTTATTTAAATATTAGTGTATTTGGGTTCAAGTTTGATTTATTGGAAAGCTTTGATGTCTTAATTTATTTTCAACATCAATTTCCTATACAAATATACAAATATAGACCCTTTGAAGAATAACAAAAAGGCAGATATGTTCTTTACTCCATTAAGAATAATTAGGCATATGATTGTGAAATCACATTGAAAATTCCTTCAAGCACCAATTGAAGTTGAAGTTGAAGAGTTTTTTACCGTCACGTACATACATTTGCACCACACCACATATATAGCTTATATACACACGCAATGTTTCGAGTCACAGCTCAACTGGTCAATCAATCCAAAATAAGTTTATAAAATTTGCTTTGCTAGGCAATACGTCATGAGGTGTAAGGTTCGGGGTTATGGATTTGACCTTGTTGTGAATGCTCATAAGTATTTAGGCACATGTAAACCAACTGAGGCACATTTGCGATTTACATCTTTCGTCTTTAGAGTAGGAGTTGCAAGGACCCCTTAAGTTTGGATTCAAACTTATATATACACGCAATAATAACAACTTTTTTTAAAAATTTGAAAATTACAAAAAAACATTTTTTTTTATTCATCTTCTCTTAATACCTAAGAATAGAATTGAAGAATATATCCAGTAGACTCCTGTCATGATCTTATCTCCAATCTGTACACCCCATAAATACATGAATCTTATTATCATTATATTTTTTTTCTTCCTACGATAGATATTTCCACCATAATAAAATTAATTTAAATTCAGCCCAACATTCGATATATGATATTTTCACCATTATAAAATTAATTTGAATTCAACTCAAGACACGTGGTTGAACCTAACTAGCTCCTCCACTTACCAATTGTCTCGGTTTTTGATATATTATTAGCGAATGAAAATAATGAGTTTCTTGTAATTAATAAATCACATTTTCAGCTTAAAAAAGTCTTATGATTATGAATAAAGGTCCCACTTGTTTCTTTTTTGGGCTGGTGAGATGATTTGAGACCAAAGATTGAAACATGAAGAAAAAGGACAACATAATGGTTATTTTTGTTAGCATTTAAATGGTGTTGACCCACCTATATGGCATTTCCAAACATAATATAATGTTTGACAAAAGCCAAAAGTTTGTCAAAAAAATTAAATATCTTCTATAGTTGGATAACCCTAGGTAACATACTAACTTTACTCACACACTTTAATGTAAAACACCCTCACGTAGCGGTGGTAGGTTTCCCTCATCATCCTATACTGGTTTATCTCATTGTGGTCATTTACTGATTAGGATTACAAGTCAGGATTTTCTTAGTACACAACATCATTTAGTAGCTGTGATTTCTCCCATCACCCAAAATAAGGTAAAACAAGTTTTACACACCCAAGATTATATGATTTTATAATATACACAAATATTTTTCTATAATTACATTATAGGAACTATTCAAATCTGTCTATGTGCATGGAAATGATTAAACAAAAAAAACCCAAAATCCAAATCACTCACTCCAAGAAGGGGCTTGAAGATGACAAAAGTTTCCCCACTAGGATTCCTTAATTAAAAGATATCTATCATCACACTGCATTTTTTTTTGTTCTTGAGAGCCATAGCTTGCAAAAGTGTATAACACTTTCTATATGCTCCTATATCTAGAAGATGCTTAGATATGATATTGCTCATCATCTTCAAACTCCTACCCCAAACATCAAGAATCTGCTTTGAGACATTGAAGTGACACAAGGCCTCATTGCAAACTCATGCAAAAAAGGGAAATTAAAGCCTCTTTCCCACCCCCCTTTAATTTTATTCATTCCCCTTTCTCCTATTCCATTGTATTATGGCTCTTTCACATAGTGAAATACCAATCATTATCTATTTGATTTTGTTTTTTTCTGAAAATTTCAAATAATTGCAAGGTTAGAGCTGAGGTTTGAACCTGATAAAAAAATAATATCGTGTTAAAGAGTTCTGACTAGGGATTATCCCGAATATTGAGAGTGATTATGTGGGTGCAAGTTTGGGCTGAATTCATGTTAATTAGTTTCACAATATAGTGAGGATAATAAATGCAGTATGCAACAAAAAAGATCCAAAATACTCTATGTTAATATGATATAATAATCTTTTTTTTGAATATTACTAACTCTATTACAATAAATGCAGTATGCAACAAAAAAGATCCAAAATATATGCTCTATGATATAATAATCTTTTTTTTTTTCGAATATTACAATGCAGTATATGTTCATAACTACTTTCTCAACCAATTGAAACACAAGAGTCAATATTGACTCCACTGAGGCTCGAACCCATCACCTCCCGTATAAGGAAAAGGTTTGATGCTACTAGACCACAAGGTCCTTGGCATATGATATAATAATCTAATTCATATATAAATTCTATTTTTACATTCAATTCACTCATTATTTTAGTGTTAATTCGATTATATTCGGTATTTGCTCTTTACATTAACATGACTTTTTAAACACTATTTGTCTAGATAAGTTTTGGTGTCCAATATATATGCATCCATGGTGCATGTGTGCATATAATAACAAAATATGTGTTTTTTTTTTTTTTTCATTTTTTGGGTGACGAACGAAACTCACAGTCACTATTTGAGGGTGTGCACTTTGGGTAAACGAACATTCCCTTGTGATCCTAGTCGGCAAAAGATCACAATGAGGTAAACCAGTTTAGGTTGCTCATGACCAGCTCAAACTAAGAAGACTAATAAGTCGCTAGCTCCAGGTATGAGTCGAATTTGAAACTTTGCGATTACACAAGAACGGAATTTATCCCATGCTCACTCTTGAATAGTGGTTGCGATTTTCCTAACTGAAAAAAGAAAAAAGAAAAAGAAAAGAAAATTGTGTATTTTGATGGGGGAAAGAGTTAATGTAAGCAGGTGCTAGGTGAATGAATTATGAGTATATGGGGCCTCTAAAAGCTCCAAATGCAAACTTCTGTGGTGAAAGCAACAGAAGCAAAATCATGTGGGGCTAATGGCATTTGTGTGGAGGCCAGGTCTTGCATATCTTGAATGGGTACTATAAAAGATATCCTCTTTTAGTGTTTGCAAATTTTCCCCTTTTCTAAAGCACTTTCTTTTTCTTTTTTCATTTTGGCTTAAAGAAATTCCCTTTGCTCCACCCCCAACACCATACATATATACATGTTTTCCCCATTCTAGACCTTGGACCAGCCTGCACTGGGTTGCATGAGCTGCTCATTACTAGTAATTAACCCTAGCTTCTTCATTTTGTTGTTCAAACTTTTCTCGAAGATTATTTTGTTGTTATAGACTAATCCCCTAAATTGTAGACACCTCTTTAGATATAAGAGGAGGGATTTAAAACTGTTCCATACTCAACGTCAAGGATCAAACCCTAACTAATCCCGTTGTATTGCCTTTGGTGGCCTCCTTATCCCGCTGAATTGAAGCAAAAAGAGTCAATATTGTCTCCACTAGGCTCGAACCCACCCCCTTCTATATGGGAGTGCAACCTAGTGTTACAAGACCGCAAGGTCTTGGCAGAATTAAATTCATATCTCATCACTCTCATCTAGCATATTCCTTTTTTAGATGACAATAGAAACTTATAATCACTAGCTTCTGGATTAATGTGTGCATTCTCTCATGTTTGATAGCCTACAAATGAACTTAAATGAGAGAGCTAAGTTGATAATAATTAAACTCATAACCTTTCAAGTATAAGAATCATAAGCTCAGTTAGCCACTCATTCCGGGATCCTTATTAAGTAAAAGTCTCATGGTCGAGACCCAAATAATATATGTACAAATGCAATGCTATTTAAAAAAAAAATTACCATCAAGAGTACATATACTACTATAAATAACTTATTATAGTTATACAAAACTATAAATAAACTTATAAATTTAATGGTTTATTTCTAACCAATAATTTACAACCAAAGTTTCATATATACACGAGTTGAGAAATAGAGTAGGAAAGGATGAGACCGTCAATGGACAATGGTGTAGCTTAGGGTGCCAAAATTCCCAAAAAGTCCCCAACCCCCCACCCCCCCCCCCCCACCCCCCCCCCCCCCCCCCCCCCCCCCCCCCCCCCCCCCCCCCCCCCCCCCCCCCCCCCCCCCCCCCCCCCCCCCCCCCCCCCCCCCCCCCCCCCCCCCCCCCCCCCCCCCCCCCCCCCGCCCCCCCCCCCCCCCCCCCCCCCCCCCCCCCCCCC
>NC_044919.1:1527026-1549779 GCF_003576645.1 Ipomoea triloba | reverse complement strand
AAAAAAAAAAAAAACAAAACAAAACAAAAACGGAGAAAATAGTGTGAATTTGATAATGACATTTCACCATGAACGTGCTGCCTTCCTGCTTTTGCTGCCATTATGGTCGGTCTGCAACATTAATTGTGGGTCACCATTACAATTCAATTTCCATTATCAAGTCTCACTAAATTGTATTCTTTTACGCATAAAGAGTTAATCTTAAATCAAATTAATAGATAAGAGAATTTTAAATGCAGTACGTTACTCAACTTTGGCTGAAACGCCACTGAAATTCTGGAAGCATCCATATTGCATAGTAAGACGAAGAGCTAGGTAGGAGAAAAACAATATAAGGAAAAATGTATGTTTAACATTAATAGCAATATGATATATATATAGTACATACACCAAGAAACTATACAAAAGTAGTTAGATTGTACATTTATGTTTATATATTATACACTCAACATGCCCCTCATGTGTGCAAGTCGGTTACTTTTTTTTTTTTTTTTTTAATGATTTCTATCAACACGTGGACAATAGTCACATGTGTTTCATTTCAATTAAAATGTTAAGCTGATAACAAGTTGAATTGCATTATTTGCATATTTATATATGTCTAGGGCTGCCATATATTAGTCATTAAGAAGAAAGGTGTTCAATTTTGGAAGAAAATACTTAGTTTGAAGATTACAATGATGAATTTGGGATGAAATTAAGAGTAAATAATGAGGTGTATTAAAATGTTCCTGTTAACTTAGGGTGCATGTTTAATTAACTTGATACATAGTGCTGTAAAAATAGTAATTATATTTTAATAGAAAATTAAATACAAGATAGTACATTGAATATTATTATATATGGATTATGAAAAAGCAGCCGATTTATGGACCTACTTTTAAGATATGATCAGCGAATTGTTTAATATTAAAAAAAAAACATTTGATTAGTCTCAAATCCAACACAAAACCCTTAAAGATCGTTAATTAATCTCTTTTAAGATTACCCAAAATCAATTTAGTAAAAGTAAACTGCTAAACTTAGTTTGGTTGTTGCGTTCCTGACTATAGTCACGGATCTCCTAAGAATTTAGTTGATTTTCTTGTAATATTCACCCAACGAGAATCTTGAGACCAAAATTCTTTGATCGTTAGAATCAATTTTTTTTTTTTAAGGTTATGTTGTATACAAGTGACTGGAATGTAATTTTTTTACTAGAAAATCACGAGTTCAATTCTTGTCAACATCATTTCCGTCAAAACGTCAAGCTCATCGCACATGATTTCTCTAGTATGATTATCTCTCATGTATTCTCAAATAATGACGAGTTTTCCATATCACAAAAAACAAACAAACAAAAAAAAGGATAGAAGCTTTTGCAAGCAAGATAGTTGTTTTATTACTAAATAACTTATTTTCATTCTTTTGAAGTATGACATCATGCCCTAGATAAAATTTTCTTGAATTATAAGATCTGAATATATAATTTTATCTAAAAATATGTGATGAATTATTAATACTAATTATTATTGTTGTTGTTGTTAGTATAATATTAGCAATACATAATACTAATGATGATGATTTATGGTTGTTAATTAATGTAGGTGTCGACAGCATGCGCCGGAGATGACATACATGTTTTCAACTTCCATGTGCGTCGAGGCATTACATAAATAATAATATAATTCAAATATAAAAATAGCAAAAAAATAAACATAATTATTTTTGTAAGGACCAAGTTAATTAGCTTTGATTTAATTTGTTTTAAATAGTTAAATAGGTCCATAAATTTTATTAAAAAAATTATTATGCTCCTAAACTTTAAAAGTATTTGTTCTTTACTTTCTTTATTTGTTGCAGCTCAAAAAGTCAATACTCCATCACCGGGATTCGATCATGCGACCTTCTTTCAAGAAAAGTCACAGAGGTGCTATCTGACCACAAAGTGCTTGGCAAAAAACAACAGTATTAAAATCAAATTTTTTAAATTTAAAATTAAAGACTGAAAAATGAAAGGAATTGCCACACACAAAAGACAAACGTTAGACAAACGACAGCAAATCCACGTTATAATTGTATGCATGTTCTAATTGTTGGGTGAAATATTCCAAATTTATGTCACACAATTTATATGTTTGTACCTTTGATTAATCCAGACATACAGCAATTCCACTCTGACTTTTATTGTTTCAACCTTATTATATAATACATTCAAAACTAATTGCCAAACATAATAATACCAACATTTATGTAATTGAGTTGGTATGTTTAATCTTATATAAGCCATCCTCAAGCTAACACTCAATTTATGTATACAAATACTTACGTATTTGAATTGATATATGTTCAATTCTAGATAATTAATCATTTGTTTGTGTAACACTTCTACATTTATTCTGAATTTCACCTTATATATTATATAGGTGCGAAAAGCCATAAAATTTCATAAAGTCAGCTAGCAATGGTAAATCGGTGAAAATTTAAAAAGTTAATAGCTTTGCTTATGGGAACCCAAGAATTAGAGTACAATATTTTTGATTAATTAAAACCCTAGTGGCCAGTGCAATGCATATCTTAAGAAGGGATGCATGTCAGACTGTCACCATCCATAAACAATGACCCCTTAAAACCCTCTTTCAAAGAAAGAAGGCTATGTTCTCATTTCAATCAACAACCTTAAACAACAATTAAACATCTCAATAACAACATATGGATCTTGTTGGCCTCTCACCATTGTTTGTTTTTGTTGAATGCGAGAAAAAAAAAAACTTGCAGTCACTATTTGAAGGTATGCATTAAGTAAATCTGCCTTGTAACCCTAGCCGATAAAGGACCACTATGAGGTAAGGTAAATCTGCCTTGTGACCCTAGTCGATAATGGACCACAATGAGGTAAGGTAAATTTGCCTTGTGACCCTAACCAATAAAAGACCACAATGAAGTAAGGTAAATCTGTCTTGTGATCTTAGCCGATAAAGGACTACAATGAAGTAAACCAACCTAAAAACTCTGCCTAGAGACCCTAGTCGATAAAGGACGGACCTTTGACTCTAATCGGTAAAAGACCCAAAGTCGAACTTATAATCTTGTGGTTAATAAACCAAACCAATTTGGCTGGAGTTGTCGCTCTCAGCATTTTCAATCAACCAAAAACCTCATGAACAACAACTTTTCATTCAATGTCAAGTCACATATACATACATCAAACCTGCCCACTCACCCCTGTATCCATAACCACATCTCACAATATCAGCACCAAAATCTCCAATCTGTACTCAACATCACAAGCCTCCACAAGACACAAACACATTGTGTGCTGTCTGCTAACACAACATTTTACCTGCAACACATTACCCGGGCGCACCAAAACAGCCGAGGTTAAAAGCCAACAGAGTAACACATCTTTCCCTGCCCGGTAAGAAAGCCAATCAAACATCTGTCGTTTCTCCCAATCCCCGAAGCCAACAACATGGCCTCGAGAATTTAATATCACGATTAGGTATAAAGAGCTGCAGACTAAAGTAATGTATGAAGTAAAGAGCGACGAAAGAGAGCTTAAACTACTCATGTGCAGGTCCAATAGTATGAGTTCCATGTGACTATGCAATAAAGAAATGAGAGGCTAAAGAGCAGCAAATTCAATGTATTATAATACCAAGTATAACAACATGATAGATTAGTATAAACAATCATATAACAACTGTACCATTAAAATAATGCCGGGAGGGATTAGTATAATAAAACGCCCAGTCTGAACAGATAAATTTAGCAGCATCATAGTTTCTACCAATGCATCATGTACTATACAGAATTTTTGGCCAAATATCTGACCGGGAAGCCCTAAATCACATCGAAATGTGTGGGCACCATCATCAAATGATGTTTCCCGAAACATTGTTACGTTTCACGACTAAGAACAAGAGTAAGCCAAAAAGTCACGACTTCATTCCCAGAAAACTAACGTTTTTACATGTTTTTCTAATATGAAATGAACCGATATGATGCATTCCCCGATCTGGGGATGCCAGCAAACTTTCCCGTAAATATGCTCTAAGCATCAATCACAGACCGAAGTAAATCAGTTCAAAGGTATTTATGAATATGCAGAACCGATATATGCAGATACCTATGAATATGCAAAAACTAGGGCAGAGGGCAATGACAGGAATAAAGATCTACGGTTATCGTTTAGAACAGAAGAGACCTGAATGAATGCTTCCATTGGAATGGAATCCCTACAGAAAGGACAAATTTTGGATTCACGAAAATCTGGTTCCAGAAATAACACGGAATATTAAAATTATGTCAACGATCAAGACTTCAAGATGCCACAAAATATAGAAATAAGCAAGAATTTTAGGATCTCAAATTGAACACAAGATTTGGTTAAAGCCACAGATGGTATAACTATCGAATTTAAATCTAAAGAATAAGCCATATCGGGGAAAAAATTAAAGACGGTCAACAATTTATGTGAAAGCTCTCAGCAAAAACATAATTTGACATAGACAAGAGCACCGGTCAAAGTGTTAAATTGTTCGTTTTCATTTCTGGTTTTGTACTGTTACAACAGATTTCCCAACACAATTAGAACCAACGTAACTGATGCCTTCTTCCTGAAAATCATTGAGCATCATGGAAGTAATACCGCATTCAACATAATAGATAAACCCTATACTAGAACGAGTTACCAAAATGTCTTGATATTTGCCTTACTTTGAAACAATCTGCCTAGGCCACAAAGACAATTAGCAAATAAAATCTATAGGCAAGAAAATCGAAAATGTTCAGATACTAAAACAGTGAATTACGACTTATGCAGCACCTTCATAATCAGGAACGGGGGGCAGTGCAAATTAATAAATATCAAACGGTCTGCTCTTTGATCAGCACCTCCAAGCTGAAACCGAGATAAGCTCCTTCCGCTGCCAGCAAAGAACAAGAGAAGATTGTCTCTTCTCGACATGAAACCCTCGGACTGGAGTCCTTTTCACCACGCACTCGGCTTGAGACTCCGTGAAATTGCTGAAAGTCAACGGGGAGAATCCAGACGATAGAAACAGAGTCCTCCAGTGCTGTGTTTTCTCGGGGGAACGATAACGACCCATTATGATTTTCTCAATCCCGGGATGGAGCAAGAACCTCTCGATCTTCTGAAGGGCATCGAAGTTCACATTCACAGCATCAAGAGACTCGAGAAGGTTGGCGTAATACTGAAGAGCGTGGATTACATGGTTGGGAAATAAGAGGTCAGTCCGATCACAGACTCTGTCTACAGAAACCACAATCTTAGGCATCAACTGCTTAACGAAGCGAAGCACCAAAGGGTGCGATAGTTGGTAGGTGGTGAAGCAACCAACCGGAAGATTAACAGCAATCGCTTCATTATCCGATACATGAAGTGGCAGTGACCACGACGTGGAATTCAAAGAATCAATGCTCAAAACCTCAAACTCGAATGCCATATTGATCTCACTAGCGAAATGGATCAAATTCTCGCGTGTCAGCCCGAGCTCGAGCTGATCGTGCATTGCGGGCGAGGCTAACACGGTGATCTTGAGGCTAGGGGAGCCTCCACTCCTCAAGGCAAGCTCTTGCATTAGAGAAGCCCATTGGCCTCCATACCCAATATCGAAATCCACAATGCGAATCCTATCGAACCCCTCCAAGGCCTCGAGCAGGGCTTGGTTGCAGGTGAAATTGGCAAAGGGCGAGACGGGCGAGATCTCGGAGAAGGACTTGTAAGCACCAATCTTGAAAATTAGGCTAAATGGCACCGAGGACGACGAAGGAGGGGGGTTCATGTTGTTATTGGTGGCATGTTGGAGGAGCAATTGCAATGATTCCTTGCAATAGAAAGCTGCTCTTTGGAAGGGCTTCCCAATTGGGGAGAGGTGGTGATTGAGCCGCGCCAATATCCCTTGCGCGAGTATAGGGTTCCCGGATTGAACCAGCTCGGCCGTCTTGAAAAGCTGGTCGATCATTGTTTGCTGGTTTTGATGAAAATGCCCCATTTCTTCCCCGGCCATTTCCGGGGGTTTGGGCCTTTGGGGATAGTTTGGGAGTAATTGGAGCTGGTGGGGGAGCACATGATGGGGAGATGGGGTTTGTTGATCGGAGAATAGCCCCCGGGGGATCTGGGGTCCCGGAGATTCAAGATTCCCGCCGGGATTATGCCGCTTGGCCTGCGGCGGAGCTAGCTCCGGCCGGGAGAACGGCAATGGCATGAGGAATGATGGGTTTTGGGGGGGCTGGTTAATCAAGAAGTGGGGATTCCCGGGATTGAAAATCTGGGGCTTCAGATCTGAGGGTTCTAGAAGCGCCGGGTTGAATGCGGCGGCGCCGAGGTTGTTGGAGACGGGCGGGAACAGCGGCGGCGGCGCCGAGAATTTGAAGCCGGGGAGGGAAGCCGGCGGGTTGGGGAGCCTATTCGCCGGGAAATTTGACCCGGAGATGGGGATTGAAGGGAGGAAACTCTCCCCGGATGAAGAAACCGGGTCGACGGGTCCAAACCCGTGATCCACCACCCCAAACCCGCCGTTAAAATCGTACTCGGCGGCGGCGCCGCCGCCGCCAACCTGCAAAACCTTGTTCAAATTAGCCATGGAAGGGTCATCCACATCGCCCATAATCCACCGGAGCAACGGCTCCTGGCCCGGAGACTCCGACAACACACTATCCCACTCCTCCATCCCACATTTCTCCGCCGTCTCGCCGCCGCCCACGGCGGCTCCGGCGGCTGCGCCGCCGCCGCCGAAATCAAGAGACGGCGGAACAGGCTGGAGAAGCTCGGATTCACCTCCCCCTGCATTAGAACTCGTGGCAGTGGTGTTGTCTTGCTGCCATTTCGACGCCGGATTACCAGAAACCGCCGCCACCCTGGCCGCGTCCGTCTCCCCACCGCCGCCGCCGCCGCAAGAAGAAGACAGCGTTGAAGATGACGCAAGAGGCCTATCCAGAACAGACGTCGGCTCACTATTACTCCCACCTGGACTCCCCACAACACAATCCTTAATATCCCAACAATGATTCCCAGAAACACAATTTCTATGATTCCTATTACCCAATTCTATCACCCCCTTCCTCTCAAATTCAAAGGGAAAGGGCATCCCCTTCATCTAAACCCACTCTCCCCTTCTTCCCCAGCTTCACAACACCCCTCCCCCCACCTCACAAATCCCACAAATTTGGATTTTTTTTTTAAATCACCCAAATAAACCTCCTCAAACCCAGTTCTTCAACTGCATGAACAATGGAGCAAGTGAGCAACTCCTTTCTGTACAAATATACACCAAAGAGGCAAAGATTGCGCCCTTTATATATCTATGTATGTATATATGCAAAAAAAACACAGATTTACAGACACCCTTTGTTCAGCTAAGAAGCTCTAAGCTAAGCTCTTTTCTTCTTCTTCTTCTTCTGAATCAATTGGGGCACTTGGGGTAGATGAGAGTGATGAAAGATGATGTTTTTCTCTGTTTTTTTTTTTTTTTTGGTGTGAGTGAAATTTTTCTTGTTTCTTCTCTTCTTGAAGAAATCTATTTTTGCCTTCAGAGGTCTGCCATGGATGCGTGCAACATAAAAAAGTAGTAAAGTGCCCTTCATCTCTTCTCTCTCCCTCACTATCTTTCTTTTTGTTTTTTGTTTTTGTTTATTTTTCTTTTTTCTTTTTTTTTTCTTTAATATTTGTTTTTCTTTTTTAAAATTTTATGTGGCTTGTCTTCAGACGTAGTTATCTTCCTTGCTAGGGTTACTGTCACTGTCGTGAGTCCCTTTGACAGTTACACGCCGGAGACGAGCGTCGGGTGACGCTCGCCGGTAAAAGCATGTTAGCTTTACATACACATCATTTTAGGAACAATAGTATGTAATATAATGTATAATTCACATCCCATTTCACTTTTTTTTTTTTTAATATTGTTTCTTTTGGGTGAAAAAGGAAACCGCAGATGGTAAATTATATAAGAAAAATAAAAAGCATTAAAGAAAATCTTTGTGACGGACTCAACCAAAAAAATTTTAGAGCACAAAAAAATTATCTCTAAAAATTTGTGCACATCGATCATATAGCATTTCGTAACTCTCCTTAATCTCTCGTGTAATAGTCTCAAACCTTACTTCTCTGAGAACATTAATAATTATCGAATTCATTACTTTAAAATCATGTTTCATTCACTCAACTACCACTTTCAGAAGCTACACGTAATTTCAAATGTGATTTATATAATTGTTGTACTACTTGTTTCTTTATTGGCTTCTCATGTTTAATGTCATGTTCATTTGATTGATTGCCGTGACCTAAAATCTCTAATTGTCACTTTCTCCTTCTTCTTTTTTTTCCCTTCAGTTTTCTATACTATTTTAGAATTTATATAAATTAAAATTGTTGTTATCTTCACAATAATGATTTTGTCTCACTTTTTTTTCCATTAATTTGAATCCAACAAAGCCTTTCAGATCTTATTTATTTATTATACAGTATCCTGTGTTTACACTATTGTGACACTAATTTAAATTTCGTCTAAGACATGTTCGCAAAGTTTGCAGAAAAAAAAAAAAAAAAAAAAAAGGAACTCTATTAATTTGAACACTCTTTTATTAAATTGTTTATTAAGTTGATTTGTATTATTCAAATTAAACCAAATTAAAAAGTACAAAACCTCATGTCTTTTTATTACTAAATTTATTCACATAAATCAAACTATACGTCGAGATTATGCCAAAAAACAAATATTTGAGCTAGTTTTAACAGGAATATTTTTTTAATTATGATAACCATCAATTCAAGTAGTGGTCCTAGACTTAACAATAAATCAATCAAAATATAACACGTTAGGCGATATATATGTCCGATTAAAAGTACACATAATATTACTTGCGAATACAAGTCCTCGGGTTAATTTAAGGGTTGGTATGATGGTCACAATACATAACTTGTGCAGCCAATTACTATAACAAGGTTAGCTTAAAGGCAAAATTTTGCTATCAATAATTTTGATGACATCATTTTGGAGATTTTTTTTATGAGAGAAATTTGTAGTCACTATTAAAATGCATGTGTTGTGTAAATCTCATTTTTGTGTAATATCTCACAAATTACACAGAAAATGTACACTGCATTAAAAAATTCTGTGCAACGGATTTGACAAAAAATATTGATAAAAAATAATTTTGTGATCTTTTGCTATCAATAATGTTGATGACATCATTTTGGAGAATTATTTTGATGAACAGTGGGGTAGTTGATCTATGAAATGTGACTTTCAAGGCCAAGTAGGATAATAACTAACTATAAATGTAAGTTGAGAAGTCTAACTTTTTTGTTAAATATAAAGTATATCTTTTGCTTAGTTGTTTGCAGTAATCAATTATGGGAAATATGTCGAGTATAATGCAGATAGTGACACTTGTTGATTAAGGTGTAATCATTATTTATATCGATTTTAATTTCATCAGCACCAATGTTTATTCAAACGTTAATGACGAGGTTAAAATTTTTAACTGGTCAATAAAGTTGGTTTTCAAGCTAGCTATGACTAAGAACGAAAAAGATAACATTATCTTTTTATTATAGAAAGTGTTTTATTTTACGTAATGTATTATAATATTTCTTGTTTAGATTAGTCATTAATTATAATATTTTATGTTATGTGAGATTTTTATTGATTAGAATATTTATAAAAATTCATCAATTTCAATTTTAGTCTCTAATTATGACTATATTTTTTTTATAGTTAGTTATACTATTTTATTTTAACCATATTATATTTGGAGCTTTTTTAGTAATATTCCATCATAATCTAAAATTAAATTTGATAGAGAGAGAAGCATAGAACTGAATTCACAAAAGAAAATGAAGTTAAAAATAATTGTTATCTCGTGGATCATCAAGTTATAGAGTGTGTTCATTTACTTCTTCATGTAGTCGAGTTGAGCATATATCTAAGTAAAAGTCACAGAATTCAAACAGCACTTTATATAACATACATGTCACTATGACTTACTATATATATAATCACGTCATTTCAAATATTGTTTAACATGTCACTTCGACTTACTATATAATCACAACCTTTCAAATTTGGTTTACCATGTCGCTATGACTTACTATATAATCACATCATTTCAAATCTCGTTAATGATTATGTTGTATATATGCAAATCACATTATTCGAATATCAAACTGGAGTACCTTACTTGTATAAATAATTCAATAAATGGACCAACACACATAATACCAAACATATATGTTGTTTTCTCTTACATGGTCATCATATCATCTTTTATAGGTAGGTGCAGGGAGTTTGGTTCAATGATTGTGTATATGTTCCAGCAGTAAAGCCTGAAATATAGGACCCTGGTTTACGGACTCGTATCAACTTGGGCAAAATTAAAGCTTCATCAACATCATATATACCTTCTTTCATACAATATATGTATGTGTATATATATAGGTTGCTTTTTTGGAGTTGTAATAATAAATGCAAAAAGGTTGTAAACGTCATTCCTAGGCCAACGTAGTACTACTCCTTCCTCCCTTCCTTCCTTCCTTCCACTCCCATGCATGAGGAACACACTTTAGGCCTTCCAACTTGGAAAGGGACAATATAGTGGAGCAAATAAGCCTTGTTATACATCAATTAAACTTTGTAATATAACACCATGTTGATGTATATATAGTGTATTAGATAAGACTCGAAATGTATTATAGATTATAATTATAATAACTAGTTAAATACTCCGTATTTACTACATTTTTTAATTTAATAATATTGCCGAAAATTTTTTACTTAGAGTGAACACAACATGCTGCCAAACCTAATTATACTGTGTCGATCGAGAGACTAGAGTGGTATTTTTCCTGTTTCGTCTAAGGGTGTAAACGAGCCGAGCTCGAGCCTAGGGTGGCTCGAGCTCAAGCTCGTTAAGGAAGGATTGGCTCGAGCTCGAACTCGGCAATTTTCGAGTTG
Organism: Ipomoea triloba; assembly: GCF_003576645.1. Taxonomy (NCBI): domain Eukaryota; kingdom Viridiplantae; phylum Streptophyta; class Magnoliopsida; order Solanales; family Convolvulaceae; genus Ipomoea; species Ipomoea triloba. The sequence continues at coordinate 1,538,827 of NC_044919.1, read as the reverse complement.
CTCGAGTTCGGCTCGAGCACTCGAGTTTGGCTCGAGCACTCGAGTTTGAGTTCAATTTTGAGCTCGAATTTAACCTGTTTGATTTTAAATTCATGTCTCAATTAAAATTAAACTAATATATATGGCTTCGAGCGACTCAACGAGTCACGAGCCTAAGACATTAGAGCTCGACCTCGAATTTGACCGAGCCGCTCGGCTCATTTACACCCCTAGTTTCGTCGCCTCCAAAGACAGGCCCCTTCTTCCCCAAAATACTAAAACAATAACGATATAAATATAAAGGTGAAAATACGTACAAATAAGTAGTTATCCCTAATATATCCTACATAACTAATAGGGGTACAACCAAATTGGACTTTGAGTACAGCTTGCAGCCTCCACTGCTAAGACGGGGCCATGACCCACTTCGTGTTCATAGACCACAACGTCATTGAGAACTGAAATATTTGATTTAATTAGTTAAAGATTAAAATTGAAAAATTTGGGGGGTGTATGTAAGCATAGTATGTGGGAAAGGAAGGCAAAGGAGGGGACATGCTTTGGTGTGGGATGAATTGTTTAGGAAAACCATGATTTGGATTTGTCAGGTTCAAAAGCTTAGTTTATCTCCTCCCCCCATGTGATTGCTAACAAAACCTTCTTCATTCTATGAAGTGGAAAGTGCATCCAACTCAATCCCTCTAGCTTTACTTGTCCCTATCTCTCTCTCTCTCTGCTTTTCTTTTTATATTAAACAATTTCATTAACTACTAATTTCTTTTTTAATTAAACAAATAATCATACTAATTCCACCTCCCTCCCTCATCAAGTTTATTTTTTTTTTAATTGTCTATGAAGAAAGATGACATGTCCTTTTCTCTCCTCTCAAGAAACCCTACATGACAAGCAATACACCACACAAGAAACCATTAAAGTCATGTCAAGGTAGTAATGCAGTATTAAAGAAGCAGGGTGTGGCCAAAATCACCATTTTTGTTTTAAAAAAAAAATAATAAAGTGTTGGTATTTGCATCGATCTTACACAATGAGAATAGTTTAACGAAATATCGGTTAATTATTGGTATTTGCATCTCATGACATGAGAATAATTCAACGGAATATCATATAGTCATAAAATCGGCAAACTCCATTCGTGTTAGTTCTCTCTGTCCATAAGACATTGTTATAATAATAATTTAACTGAATATCAAATAGTCAAATCGGCAAATTAGACTCCATTCGAGTTAGTTCTCCCTAAGACATTGTTATATACGCATGGGTCTTGCCAAAATCACCATTTATAGAAATAGTATTTGCATCTCACCAAATGAGCTATATAGGCATGAGTCTTGCCAAAATTGCCATTTTTTAGTACTACTAGGAAAGTCACAGATGTGCCATTGAGTTATAAGCTACTTGACAAATCATCATTTAAAAAAAAAAATATTGCATTAGTATTTGCATCTCATAAAATGAGAATAATATAATAATAGAATATCGATGAAACTCCATTTTGGTGGTTCTCCCTAAGGCAATGCTGCATATATATATATATATATATACACACGGTTCAAATTTTTGATCTCATGTTTAAGCAAGTTAAATCATTTTCACTTGAACCAAGACAACATTAGTATTTTAATAACATATTTAAACATGGATTTGTTTATATTAGATTAAGAAATAGTCCCTCATGATTAGGTATTGTTTGAATCTTACACCAATGTCTAGCCACTAGCATGGCACCACGGCTAAGAATTGGCTAGGAAGGGAGGCTTCAACAAGTTTTCAATCACCCACCATTTAATATGATGGAAATAAATTAATAATTAACCGTAATTATTAGTATAATTATTATTATTAAAAACATATATACAATAAAACCAACAGTTTTATAGTATATTTTAGGAAGGCAACACCATGTAAATCTTCATACATTGGTTCAGCTTAGGGCCGACATGCAATATAATGATTTTTTTGGGTCAACCATGTGAATGCATGCACAATATCCCCCCCCCCCCTCCCCCCCCCCCTCTTGTTTTCTTAATTATTACTTCGTATTTATTTCTATTTTTGCTTGTTTGTTTCATTACTTATAACAATTGATCACAAACTAAAGTATATACTTAAAAGTTAATTAACAATTTCTATTTTTAGTCCTTAATAATAGTGGTATATATATATAGACTCTGTTTGGCAGAGCTTATTTAGGAGCTTATAGCTTATTTTAAGCTACTAATAAGCTATAAGATCTGTTTGGTAATGTTCTCAAAATAAGCTAGTAGCTTAAAATAAGAGCTTATTTTGAAACGCTTGGGGTAGCTTTTCAAAAATAAGCTAGTAGCTTTTTAACTTTTTTTTTTCCATATTTATCCATATTATTTTAAATAAATGACATCCTTTACCCTTCTCAATTAAAATCCTTTTGACATTTTCTTTTCATTATGTTTGGTTGTAATTTCAGTTTGACATTTGTGTTTTGAACATTAATTTTTGTATGAACTAATCTTATGAATTATAAATATTTTTTTTACTTTATATATTTTCAAATATATGTTCTTACTTTATATTTTATTTAAATATATTAATTTCATTATTTTATATTTTAATATATAAACAAACCTATTTAAATTTAAAATTATTTAAATTGTATGAAGATGTCCTTTTTAGTCTTTTTACATTTATCAGCTTATCAAAAAGCTAATTTACCAAACACTTTTAAGCATTACATCTAGCTTAATAGCTCTTCAGATTTCAGCTTCGAGCTTATAGCTTTTCAGGTTTCAACTATTTTTCAGCTTTCAGCTACCTTTTCAGCTAGGTTTGCCAAACATAACCTATTCTCTCTATTAATTTTTACAAAGAGGCCAGGTGATTTTTTTAAAAATAATCATTTTAAAAATTTAAAAATGACTTGGGTATATTATTTTCCGCGTATGTTTGGTTATCTTTAAAAATACCTATTTTCATTAAAAAAAAATTTGATTGAAATGTCTTTTAAAATTTTTACTTGAAACATATTTTTTCATCTTTCAAGCCTAGCTCTCTCTTTAGTTACTACTATTATTTATTTTTGTATTATAATTATTATTATCATTATTAAAATTATTAATATTTTATAATAAATAAATTTTTAACATATTTTAATTCATTTTTCACAAAAAAATAGAAAAGACAAGTTTTTAAACTTTTTGTCAAACATAAAAAAAATAGAATTATTTTTTTCAAAAATGAATCACTTCACATAAATAATTTTCTAGAAAATATTTTTTGAGTTTTCAAATGGACCTAAACAAACTAAAGTTGATGATAAAAATAATTAAAAGTAGAATAAACTTTAAACTTAATAATTAATTTTTTAATTAAAATAAATACTCCGTAATTATAAACCCTTAACTAATATAAATAAATTATTTATAAACAATGGGATTCAAATAACTCACACTAGATAATTTTTTATAGAACTCATAATCTCATGTTGGGAATTCAAAGTATGAAGATTGGCCAAAACCATTATTAGTATCAAATATTATATTGTTTATAAGTGAAAGAAATTGGAAAGTCGGTCATCTAGCCGGTCCGGTGGCCGCCGCAGAGGTCAACCATGTAAATGCATGCATAATTCCTGTCTGTAATATTATGTCTTTTATTTATTTATTTATTATTATTATTATTTTATTTTTTTGCATTACTGTTCCTGTCCTAGAAACGGGTAAATAAAGTTTGTGATGTGCCTCAACTGGCATATTGGCCATAACTTCTTTTCATGGTAGGATCCACACTACTCTGCGATAGTTAGTAATGTAAAGTTTATTGAGTTAGTTGACTAGTTGAAACGTATAATGAAAATATATACTTATTAATTATATACAATAGTTGTCAAACATGTGCCGTGGATGAAAGTAAATGACTAATACAATTTAAAGACTCGTCTCTCAATATTAGAGTCGCGATTATATACTGAGACTAGTGAAATACGTAAAGCATGTGATGTGCTTCAACTGATATATTTGCCTCTAAATATTTATATGATATTGTTCACAATAACGTTAAATTTATACCTTCCTTAATTTCAGTAAAAAAACTGCAATTTCAGTATCTAGTTTAGTCATTTTAGATCTTTATCATAATTATAGAATTAGTTTTCAATCTGTTAACTTTGCTGTCACCTACTGTTTACTTTTTTTTTTCTTTTTTGGCAATACAATATAAAGAAGAAGATCAATAACAATGTAGCATAATATAGTGTCAACCTTCAAGTGTCAAAATGTCATGCGATTAAAATAATCAATATTGATTTTTAAATAACGATATATTCAAATACTTATAAATAATGCGATTAAAATACTTTATACAAAATTATTTTGGTGAGGCCACTAAACTTTGTGTCGGGAATTCAGATTCATCGGGTAAAATCATCATTGTGTCAAAAAATATTTTATATGGAAGAAATTGGAAAGTCGGTAATCTCGCCGTCCAATTGCCGCCTCATAGGTATCACGGATCAAAATTATTTTCTTTATTTTTGTAATAGCCAACAGACTAGTGAAGATTATAATACATAAATTTGTATGGGCAACTCAGTTTATTACATGTGTGAAGTTTGAGAAGAAAGATCAGAGATTGAGTTTCACCAATAATAGTGTAGGAGAAATTTTTTATAGGGAGAGAACTTGTGCGTAGTAATGAGCTAGTTTTGTGTTCATCAGCAGCAGTGTAGGAGTAATCTCTCAAAGTGAGAGAGGCTCATTGTGCGCAGTAAATAAAGGTCTAGCCTCAATTCTATGTTTAGTTTGTGAATGGAGATTCAATTTTTTGAGTTACGGATTTTCTTCGTTACTTAGAAAAGATTAGTTATCGAGGTTCCAAACCACCTATAGCATGGAATTTTTTATTTTTTTTTTAAAGATATTCTAGCCATGGTTGTTTTTGCCAAAAGCCAAAACCCCAACTAGCACTTTGGTGGGTCGGGCGGGCGGGGGCGGGGGGGACTTTTATTTTTAAATTTAAATTAACTTTCATTTAACTATTTAAGCAATAGTAATGAATGACCGGACAATCATTATTGCATGTGTGTGGACCANTGTGTGGACCATAGTCCATGCAATAATTTGCCATGGCCGGGACATTGGGACCTAAGAGATGGGCTGATAAACAAACAATCAGACCAACAAAGGCCCAACAACCTCAACTTTCAAGAATCATTGACACATACTCCGTAATACATATATAGTTGCATACATATTCATATCATATCCTTCTTCTCGAAGCAACCCCAATGAAAACCCAAAAAGGAAACAAAATTTTTTTAATTGCTGAAAAGTTTACATGGTTAGGGACAACCATGACAAGCTTTAACTTTTTGATAAAAGGTTTTCTTGAAAATAAAAATAAAATTAACAACAATAATAATCTCCAGGCCACAATATTTTGAATCTTAGCTTTTGTGACAACCATGACCTTGTGCTGCAAAAGTTGTCAATTGTTGCTTTCGAAACTCGAAAGGAGTGATCAAGTGATTGAAATGAGTGGAATATGATTTTCATATTTAAAAGTTACGAGTTTCTTTCTTCTCAAACGGTTGAATCCCCAATCCTACGGGGCCCCACCTCCTGGCCTAACAGAGAATTTGAGAGGATGTAAATCATGGTAATTCAGCTAATCGAACACATATGCCAGACCATTGCTTACTGTGCACAAGAAGTCCCTTCACTTTCAAAGGTTGCTCCCACACTGCCTCTGGTGAGACTCGATATCTGGTCTTTCTTCCTAAACTTCAGACTAACTGAGTTGTCCAGGTAGACTTACCAACAATTTCTTGGTCGAACCCGTCGCATAACATTTTTCAATGCGATACACTTCTCCTGTGTAATTTTGAAGACTATTACACACGAGTGATATTTATTTATAAATAAAGAAAAAATAGATAAATATTGGGTGAAGATTAAGAATGGATATTACTTTATGTAAAGAAGACAATAATAGCTTTTTAATTTCATGAATATTATTAGCTAAACTTGTATAGTTGTATACTATGCTCTGGGCCAGATCCACCTTTCTGGATTTAGGCATACTTTCTTGTTCTTTCTAGTGTGGGCCAGATTTTAAGCGGGTATTTAGTTCGAATATTGAAATCATAATCAAAATCAAATATTTCAAAGTAAAAGTAGATTTTAGTAAAGGTAAAATGTGTTTGATAATAAACAAGAGCTAGAATCACTATATTCATTCACCAAGTCTCACATGCAAGAGCGGTGGACCACTTCAAGATTGAGGTGTAATATTTTTAAGAATCATAATTATTATTTAAAGTATAATAAAAAAAAGGATTATTCTTTGAATAAATGAGAAATTTTTTAAAAAAATTAAGAAAGACATCACAATGACAAAACTCTTGTAAAAATCTAGGTCAGACTTCAGATGATCCTTGCTAAATTGATAAATAGAAATAGCCATTACATATCACAATGTCAAAACTCTTAAAAAAATATAAATTGTACAACCCGGCTAAATCGATTATTAGAAACAATTGTTGCCAATTCGAAGGTCCATTAGGCTTGTTTGGTAATTGGTGGATTCGTCAAAATTTTGAGGGATCAGTCATTTGGACGAAACACTGAAATTTTAATTTTATTTGGTAAATGACACTTTGAATTGAAACAGTAAATTTGCTCCAAACAAATTAAACGCTAACCGTTAATTGCCAAACAAGCGGTATATCAATATATATATATATATATATATATATATATATATATGATGTGTATAATGTATTGCATGAAAGCTGTGTGGCCCTCCACCCAAAGGGTTAATACAACAAGAGATGGAACAAACATTTGCCACCCACTTGGTACTGACATTCTTTCTTGTAAAAAGCTTACCATACTGAATCCCTTTTTCCAAGGTTAAATCTGCGTGAGTACTAAAAACATTATTTTTATTTTTATTTTTTCTGTTTTCACTTTTTTTTTTTTTTTGGGTTTAATTTGAATGATGCAGAAAATGAAATAAAAATAAAATGTTGTGCCGTGGAGACAAGGGTGACGAGGCAACCAAGAATGCTTGGCTTTAACAAGACACTGTCGATTTTATGCCGATTGTCAACGCCCGTCTCGTCGTCCCTAATCCCCACCACCACCACCAACTCCTCCTCGGTAACCACCATTGTTCCGCCGTCGATCTAGCTACTGATCCAACATAACATATATACGGAGTATATAATTATACATGATACATAGGAGTGCATGCATATGTACTGTTAGTGTATGCGTATAGAAGGTGCGTTTCAATATGGTCTTGCAAACTAGTTTTACCTAGGATATCAATTGTACTCGTACCTGACAGGAACCAGATTCCCCGTTCCTACGGAGATGGAGACAAAAATTGGGGATCGGGGATGGGGATGGGGGCAATTTTAAATTCCCCGCCGGGGATGGGGAGTACTCTCCCCGCCCCGTCCCCGAAATATATATATATATATATATATATATATATATGTATAGTCACACAACACACACATATGTATTACTTTGTATATAATATATACGAAGTATAATTTTAGAAGCATTTTTGTCTAATTTGTCTCTTTTGTGTAGTTTGCGATCAAGTTATTATACAGAAGCGAGATTTACGCAGTACACACTCGGTCCTTAAATAATATTTGCGGGTTTTTTCGTCACCCAAAAGAAAATAGAGTTATGTTATTGAGCATATAATTAATACAAAGATGTTAATCTTAGCCCGAAACTAATGGAAATCGAAATTGTAAAAAATTCTTCTATACACATGTAGAAAAAAAAAATGCTAAACATATATATAGGGAGAGAATACAAGAATTTGTTATTAATGAGTGGGATTGCATAGAGAGTTGGTAGTTGGGCAATTGGGCCACGATGTTTTCTTGATGCCACGTGGCACGTGCGACCGTTATCTGCGGTTAATTAGGGCATTGTTCAGTGTTCCTGGCAAGAGTGGCATTTATTGTGCAGGCCATGCAACAATGTCCTTCGGTGCCCTTTCTTTCATCTTCCATGTATATATGCCCCAATTCAAGCTACTTCCTATGGATGAGAGCTTGATGCATCTATGTTTTGTTACAACGAATGTCCCTACAAATCTAGCAAAACATACATAGGTAATATTCATGATTTATGACTTGGTTGAAATTTTAAATAACGGATTAGCTAGGTTTTAAATCGATTATATATATAGGTATTCATGATTTGACACCTCGTTTAATTTGTTTTTTTTTTAAACATAAGTAGTTCTAAAATGGAAACAAGATTGAAAAGAGCAACCTTAATCGCAATTTTTTGAGATTTTTTTGATTTTTTTTCTTGACATGAAAAATAGATAAGAAAATAAATTACATTTCCAGGAAATTAGCAGTTTTTCTTACTTTAGTGGACCTCACTTAAAAAAAAAAAAAGTTGGTGTGTGTTTCATGCACCAGCAACGCGCTAGCGCCGATTGGGCACATTGGGGTAACGATCAACTTCTTTTATTTTATTTTATTTTATTTACTTTGTGAACCCTTAAAAAAAATCATTTTGAGTTTAAGTTGCTGGAATGATTTAACAAAAGTATAAACTTTTAGACCTCCTACTTTGTCCAAATCTGAAATAATGAATCAGATATCAAATCAACTACTACATAGATATTGACACCTTGTTTAATTGTTATAAATTATCAGTTTTGGAAATGGAAAAAGATTGCATAATATAATGTTATATGAACTTAGAAGAATGTGCATAATGTTGTATTTCAAGGAATTTTAAACCCTTTATTTTCTAATACTTTATTACTTGACCATTCTGCTAACAATCCAGCTAGAATGCACATACAATGTGCTCGTATACATAGGGGACACAAAGGTAAAAAATATATATAGTTGAAGATGTTGGTGTCTTTAATTTGTCAACCTATAATAAAGGCCTCTCCCTTTTTGGCTTATTTATATAATAACATATGGTAAGATTATCAAGGTAAAATTGTGGGCAAAAGTTGTGAATTAAATCACTAGAAGCCATATATATGAATGCATTTGTCCATCTAATTCGATGTAGCTTTAGCCTAATCATCTAACACAAAGACATGGAAAGAGGTACATACTCCACCTTGGAAGATGCAAACCAGACAGGCTCTTGCTTTCTTGCTTCTCTTGTTCTCTTGCTCCCACCTCTTTATACAAATTATAAAATAATATATTATATTGAAATTAAAACAAATGTGATTTATGCAAAAACTAGGGAAATAGTTAATTAGTTGATAGCTGATAGTTGATAACATTAGGTGATTGTAGAAAGATGTTTGGTAAATTAGCTGTTAGCCGATAGCTATTTAGTATAATTTCTTTTCTTAAAAAGTTAATTGAAAAAGTTTCTTTGTGCAGCATTTTGAAGTTACAAAAAATTGATTAACCAAACATTTATATTGATTTTTTAACCGAATCAAATAGCTAATAATAGTAGTTAAATAAGCCAAAATTAGCTGATAGGCGAACTATTTTACCAAACAGGACTTATATCTTTTTTTTTTACCCAAGATTTTCACTGTTGAACACAATAACTAATCATGGGCCGGGGCAGTGAAAGCACCTTTTCAGATTTGAATATGTATATATAGTTATATATTGTTCTCCCCCCTCCCCACCCACCTTTCTTCCCTGATATATATACCTAGTGGGGATGCTGCAAGTTTTTCTTCTTCTCTTTCTCTGATGGGGTTTTAATATTTGTATGTATTTGGGTCCCCATTGGTAGATATGTGAAAGAGACAAATAGGAGGCCACCCATATCTTCATTCCTCCCTTCACACTCCCATCACCCATACATAGCATGTTCTGCAGTTGAAACAGTTGAATCCTTCCAAAATCTGCATTTATTGCTCAGTATTTTCCCCCCTTCCCACAATTAAGTATAAATTCTGGCATTGCCAATTGCCAGATCTTGAATCCCTCCCAGAAATCAATCTTTCAGCTTCATTCTGCAATAATAACCCTAGTATAATAATGTCCATCATTTCCCATCTTCTTGTAGTTGTTTTCCTGTCATTCCTTTTCTGCCATGGCTCAAGTGCTAGGTGTTTTGGCCTCATCAACAATCAACTTCCAAAGAGATTGCATCTTCTGAGCAAGGTTAGTTTGTTCAGATACTAATACTAGATTCATTGTTTTGTTTATATTTGTTTTGCATACTGCATTGGCCCAGTGAAATCGAAAAAAATGTTAGATTTTGGCCTGAAAGAATAGTTGAGTAAGTGGAGTATGAACTTGGAGCAACTCCAGTCAAATTGGTAAGACAACTCTCTTGGTAATCACAATGTTTCAAATTAAATTTGACTTCTACGATCTCCTTGGAGTTGTCTATTGACTTCTTGGTTTGAATCGGTGAGTATTGGTAATAACCTAGGTTGATTTATCGTGGTCATTTAACAGCTAGGGTCATAAGACAGTTTCGGCCATAACACACTTTTGAGTAACGGCTGCAGACTTTTGTTGATATAAATGTTAGGATGAGTTTAATTTTTGCCTAAATCCTTCATGTAGGTCTTTCTAGCATTTACTTTTTTTTTTAATGTAATTTACCGTTCAAACTATTACACTGAAATGGGATTTAGGGTTTTCTAGTCACCTAAAAAGGTCATGAGTATGATTTTTTTCAAAGTTATCTTGGTCAAGCCCATCGCACATATCTTTCTAGTACAATTTACCCATCCCCTCTAATTTGCGTGGAACGGGATTTAGGGTTTCCCTCCTCACCCAAAATTGTTGGGTTTTGCTTTGTGGTAGTCAACAAGATCTAATAATTTCGATTAATGATTGAGGTAAAACCCTAAGCTAAACTGTTGGTCTTATGGTTAATTTTATGATGTTTGCAGCAGACCATGACAGAAGAGAAGCTGAAACATTATAGGGCTTCCACTCCATCAGTGCCAGAAGAAGAATCCATTAAAATCAGCGATAAGAAACATGAGGAAACAACAAGAAAAGAAGCCCATCATCATCATCATGAGAAGAAGAAAAAGATGGACAAAAATGGCGAAAAAGATGGTGAAGTTTCTTCTGTGACATGGAAGGTTAGAGAGAAGAAGAGGGGAGAACCACAGGCAGAGTTCAATTTGGATTATTTACCGGCAAGAACACACCCTCCTGTCCACAATTGAAAGTTATCAGATGAGATCATGCCCGTATGGGCAGCTCAACTGATCACAAAAGTGAAGTTTGGGAGCAAAGTGATGAGATCATGCGAGCATGTGGATCGGTCTTATGTAATGGTGGTAATTAATGTCTTTAATTACGTAATTAGGATTTAACACTGATGATCAAGGAGGAAACCTAATATCTTCCAAGCTAGCAGTATAATATATATGCATGAAACCCTAATATATATAACAATCTTTTTATATATATACCTAATCATAATGAATATATATAAATGATGATACATATATCATGTCAAATCTCATCATTTTATTTCAATTTATTTCATGATATGCTATGCAATATATGTGATGACTCTTTTCATCTTGGATCAATAGAACAATATATACTCCTTTTTTTTTTTTTTATACATTTGAGAAATAAGAGAGTTTGATATTTGAATTTAAAGACTCTATTATTTAGCTCGTTTTTTTTTTTAATTTTAATTTTAATGTCTTATTATTATTTATCTCAATTTTATTATTCTTTGTTTTTATTTTATTAATATTAGATCACATCGACTATATTGCAGAATTGTTCATATAATTATAAAATATTTGGGACAAAATTGATCTAGAATACCCTCTCTTTTTTTTTTTTTTTTTTTTTTTTTTTTTTTTTT
>NC_044919.1:1499138-1525954 GCF_003576645.1 Ipomoea triloba | reverse complement strand
AAAACCTAACTAAAGATATATTAGTATGTACTCCGTAGTTTTTTTTTTTTTTTTTTTTTTTTTTTTTTTTTTTTTTTTTTTGTGGTATATATGCATTTCGACTATATTATAATTAATAATTAAATTTATAGAAATTAGTTTCTGTTTGCTTTGCTTTATTAATTAATTATAAGTAGGAGCTGAGTATACATGACAAAAATAATGTTGTTAATATAATTCTATTAATTCATTAAAAAGGTACTAATCAAATTATTAATAGAAAAACCTAGCTCTTTGTTATCTTGCTGATGTTTTGCATGTATATATAATTTCGTTGTTCAATTGTCTACATTTTTGTTGTTGTTGTTGTTGTTGTTGTCAATGACTCATCCATTGCTTGTGAAGTGCTTCTTTAACCCAACATTATTAGAAGTTAGAAATGAAAATAATAACTTCCCATATAATTGATGGACAAAAAGTGGCAACAAATATATTTAAAAGACAAACTATTTTTTCTTTATAGTTCATGGACAAAAATCAGCATATCATATCATTTTTTCCCCGAAATGGTTAGTTGGGTGGGTAAATCATGATTTTCGTCTCAAATGATCATGAGTTTGAATTTTGTCAACACTCTCTCATCCTTACTCAATAATTTTTCCTTAGTACAATTTATCTCTATTGTGTGATTTGAGAGCTATTGCGCAAGAATAATGTTTACCCACTGTATATTATCGTATTGGTTGTGAATTTCTCTCCAAATCATAATTTTTTCAAAAACAATATTGTCGGTTGTGTAAAAGTCGAGAAATTAAATGTGGACACCCTTACTCTCCTAACCCTTATTATGGATTCATTGACGGGTCAACTTTTAATATGTTTGGGATGATGCATTGAATTTATGATCATAGTTTGACAATCATATACAAAACGTACAGTCATAGATATTGTTGATCTTAGCAATGTATGTCTGTCGTGTGAGACGTGCGACATTATTTATGATGCGTCATAGGTTGCTTTCACTATATGGTGGCTTGGTTGTGTCATAAATGGAGACGATGCAGAGGTTGTTACGTTTGAATTTATTGCACTGTACTCCAGGATTGATCTGAGTTCATGTATTTTACCACCGCCATTCCTCCATCTTTAACGTAGTAGAAGTTGCCGATAGATACCAGGCCCACTTCACGGCTTGAATGATCAAATTATGATTTGGAATCAGCTAATTATAATATATTATATTTTGAGTAACGAGTGAAACCCGCATTCATTATTTGAAGGTGTATATTATGTAGAGTTGTAAAAATTCCGCATAATAAGCACCAATTGATCGGCATTTAGGCGCTAGGCGTTGGTCGGCTGCCCAGCGTAGTATTAGCATAATCAATGATCTAGGTGGTTGGCCGGGTAGACGACCGACTAGGCTGCCTAAGCGCTAATCTCATAGGCGCCAACTACGCTTCCTAGGCACCAACTAGGCCGTTTTGGCACTGACTAGGTCGCCTAGTTGGCCGATTAGCTATTGTCTCATTCTTTATTAAATGGTTATTTCACTCAAAACAACATCATTTTGAGTGAAAAACAATAAATTGTTCAAAGATGTTTTTGGGTTAATATTTAATATTTTAGTACGTATTAACTATTAAAGTATTAAATAGTTTATAATTATCAAATCTTTAAAAATTAAAATAAATTAAAACAATTTTTTTAAAGATAAAAAAACACAAATGCGCCCTAGGCGCCCCCGAGCACCCAACAATTTTTTTCAACTATGATATTATATATGTAAACTTCACCTTGCAACCCTAGTCGGCAAATGACCAAAAGGACTTTTCAACAACCTTGGTCTTGTCTAGACTTTTATGCACAAAAGGATACAAAAATTATCAAAATTAGTTTCACGTGACACCATAATCTAAGAAATATAAATGGAAAGTTGCCGGAATTTGCATAAAAGAGAGTGTGAACATATTTACATATGCAACATTAAAAGAAAAAAAGTGAATAATTAATATCTTATTTTTGTGCATAGTCAATCATTTCAATAACTTAACAACTGGTTTCCAATCAATAATAATTATGTATCCAATAACATACTAACATCAACTATGAGCTATGGTTTTGATTTGGATATGATTGTGTTGCATGATTGTAGTTGGATGTGATGGACACCAACAAGATCCATACATTTAGGATGTATATTGTTGTAGTGTTTTTATTCAATGTTACTCGAGTACTTGGATAATATGATTGTGACAAATGATAACATTTTCTTAGTCGACAAGCTAGCCATTTGTATGTGTTAATAACTTTTGTCATGTCATCCCTTAGTAGCCCTGCGACGATGCATGCATGATTCTTGCAAGTCCAACAATGAATGATTGCAACAAGACCTCAAGCTATAACCTTAACAAACTTTGGTGTTGGATTCCCATTGGATTATATTGCTAAGTCGGCAAAACATAATGCATTCCACGTTTGAATCTTTTATTTAGATAAAGTGTACTGTATGTCGGTCATGTTCTGTATTGTTTTCTCATATGTTATTGGAAGATGACGAGTGTTGGAGTATATCCAATGAAGCGTAGTGCAACAAAGCGAAGCAGAAAGAAGCTAAGCGACACTACCTATCATTGTGGTTCGAACTCGATCGAATTGGGTTCGCTAAGTGGGTCGAGACTCGGGAGTGCAATGGTGGTAGACTTGTAGCGCCCCCACGCTACAGTACTGGGGTAGTTTTGTAAACGTACATTTAGGGTTGTTTATGCTCCATGTACATAGGTTCTTGAGTCTCAATTGAACCACATAAACTCATCTTCTTTAATTTCATTTTCTTTTCTTGATCTCTTGATCCTCTTTTATGTAACACTAGGAAGACACCAAGAAGACCCCCGAGCAACCACTAATTCGATATAGGGTCCAAAATACTATGGGAACTTGGTCCATAATATAAATTACGAACTAACGACTAAGGCATGAACAGATACTACATTGTAACAGAGTCAATAGTACTAAAAAAAAAAAAAACAAAAAAGACTAAGGCCATTATTTTAGGCATTAATTGCCAATCAAAAAGATTGGACTGTTTGCTGAAGTTTTACACTTTTTCATTGGATTTTCGTTAGATTCATTTGGGCCTAAGCCTGATTTCCTGAACATTTCATTCATGTAACCCGGCCCATTTACGGTACCAGATGTAGTTTAAGTAAACTCCCGCCAAACTGACATTAGGGATTTCAATTTCATAGCTCTTCTTCAACTCTACTCTCAGGGGAGACCATTTCAGAGAGATAGCGAGAGAGAGAGAGAGACAAAAATGGACGTGAAAGAAGCAGGGACTTCGCTAGATTCACTCATCTCCGCCTTCAATGCTCGCATCGCCGAGCTTCAGCAGCTCGTCATCGCTCGAAACAGTTCAGTACTCCCAAATCCCAAAACAATTCCTTTTTTTTGGTGCAAAAGCTTTCTTTTCAGGTTTCGTAATCTTAGGATTTTCTTATCATTATGCGGAATTTTTTGCAGTGTATCCTGCCAGTAGTGTCTCCGATTTATCTGCCGTCGACTCAGCACTAAGCGGAATGGAGCTCCAGCTTCAGAAGATCCGAACCCGATTGCGTGAAGAAACTGAAGCCATTCCCAAAGCTAAAGTATTCATCTGCTTTCCTTTTGTTCTGTGTTTATTTCTTGCCCTAAATATAGGAATTGAGTGATTTTGTTCATAAATATAGGAATTTTAAAATTCATGGTATTAGAAGTGTCTTTTTAGGTGTGAATTGTGAAATAATTATGTTAAGATTCTAGCTTGCTGAAGGGGTTTGAACTTATTAAAAAGAAACTGAGATTGTGTGCTTATTATCACTTCAGAAGTTGATAGAGGCATCACTGAAACAACAGAAGAAGCTGCAAACTCTTGCAGCTAATATCCCATTGAATTTGTCTGGAAGAATGACTTACACTACACAAGATACGATTAAGTGGTAATGCAGCTTTCCACTTGGATACATGTTTGTACAAATTTATTTGGATTGAATGAAAGTTTGCCAGTCTAATTTGTTAGTGTTTTTACTCATACCTAGTGTCCAACCTGAACCTTGTAAAGATGACTTGAGTTTTGAGTCTCTGAAAGTTGAGGAGCCTGCACCCAGAGTAAGGAGCCCTTGATTTTCTAACTACATGTACACGGTGTTATTTCTCTTCTTAATACACCGGAAGAAAAAGAAAACTTGGAATTGTTTTTGTGTAACTAGTGGGAGTAATTCCTTCATCTGTTATCATATTTTAGGAGAAAAAGGGTCGTGCCTCGCCACCACTGTGGTACCTAAGTGCTGATGATCTGAATTCCTGTCCAGCGTAAGTATATTCTGTTTCTTCTGATGCAAAGCCAGTGGATAAACCTATGATTTCTGTCAGTGCTTATTATATGTTAGTTTCCTAGCTTTAAGATGACTGAAATCTAGGTACATGAGAGGGAGGCTCACTCTTGATAAGGTCAATGCAGCAATTAATGACATGGTGATGTATGCTGAAGCAAATTCCCAGCTCATCACAGCCCCTAGAAAGAAGGTGTTGGTCTTTATGATTGCAATCTTAACACAATCTAACAAAGAAACAAAAATGCATGCTGATTATTATATTTGTCTATGCAGTTGACAGAGAATATCATCGAGAGAGCAATGGTAAGTCAACTCAATCTTGCCTGTAAAAGTTGCTAAATTTCAAATATTATCTACAATGGTAAATAGCTTTTTCTGGCAAGTGGCATCATAATGGTTCCATCAGCTCCTGACTGCTAGACCTATTAACATGATCGAACTGTCTATCTCTGTAGCACAAGTATAACATCAGCTCCAATGGAAAAAATGGTTCCATTGAATTCCTGTTTTGAATGTTCATCTTATTCTCCCTTCCCTTCTGGTTACTTCATTACTTTGGGAACCTGATCATATTTGATTTAATTCCTTGAAATTAAAATTCCTCATGTATTGCAGGAACTAAGAGAGATTGCAGCAACAGAAGCTGTTAAGGGGAAACACTTCTTTCTTGAGTCTGACATTAAAGGCCCTTCACTGAAGCTCGACAATACAGGAAAAGCAATATTGACTGTGAGTGCTTTGCTTTGACACGCTTTCATGGGGTTGTTTATCAATTACCACACAAGTGACCCTACAACTACATTGCTACCTATTTTGCTATTTTCAGGTCCTTAGACACACTGGTCGTATTGGTGAAACTCGAATTTCCCATCACCGCGTATTCCTTCTTGTAAGGCCTCAATAAAGTTGCTAACCATGCTTCTGTGGACAGAACTTGGCATGATGATATACATCTTGAACAGTCGCTTGTGTAATGATACAAGTTCCAGTTAGTGCAACTTGATGTAATGGAACCCTTGCCAAAAAGAATGGTATGTAGTTTCCAGTATAAAGAATTTCATAGAAACGAAAATGAAACTACACTAAGTTAAAGAGTTCTGAGTTAGACTTTCTCTCGAGTAAAAGTCAAACTTACAGGTATGTTTTAGAATTATGAGTCAGTCTTTCTTCTGAGTAAGAATGATATTTGCGGGTGTGACCAGAGGTGAACTCGAATAAGACTCATAATGTTAGGTTATGCTCGTCTAGATTGAAATGCCTCAAGAGTAGAGCAAAAGGTTATAGTAAAGTTGAATATTTCAACCAAGACCTCTGTTATATTTCGTGTAAAGAACCTAGAGATCTGGTACATGTCGTTTTCAAAATTGGATAAGGCAATGTAAATGGACAAAACAACATGAGTAATCAAAGGCATAAAGTTCGTGATGTAATTATCACTTTTTATTGTGGTGTTTTTTTGCTTTTTTTATGTTGTTGATGTTGCAGCACTAATGCAGTTTAATACACAAAGACAATTTTGGGTTTGTATTTTTGTTACCTGATTATTTAGTATTTATTATTTTATAAAATAAGCACTAAAATTTTATAACTTTCAATTTTGGGTTTGTATTTTTGTTACCTGATTATTTAGTATTTATTATTTTATAAAATAAGCACTAAAATTTTATAACTTTAAGATTAATTCGGATTTGACTTAAGTCATACTCGTAAAGTTTGATTCGTTTTATAACATGGTGCATACTTAACAAGAGTTAGATCTCTGATTTTAAATTGCATAATCTTTTTTCTTTTTTTTTCAAAGATAGGTTAACAAATTTTGGCTTGTTTGACCACTACTATCTGTATAACTTAGTTAAACAATTAATATGAGTATTTGGCTAATCAGTTTTTATAACAATTTATTGTTTCAAAATGTTAAATTAAAAAGTTGTTCAAAATAATTTTTCGTGATTAGCGTTTTGAAAAAATAAATTATATTTTTAAATGTCATTTTGCATGTAATCAGTTAACAACTAATTTATCAAACATATTTTTATAACCAATTAATATTATCAGCTAGTCAAACTCACTAATCCAGACCGGCAAGAGCTATTTACCAAACAAAGTATTAAAAAGTTGGTCTTTTGTTCCCACTTTTTCCTACTTACATTAAAAAAACTACGGATTTCAATTTTTTTTTTTTTTTTTTGCAAGCCGGAGTACAAATTTTAAAGTCATGTTTTCATCGCGCGGGTAGAGATAGCCAGGAAGGTCTTGACGCGTTGTTATAAACAAATAAAATAACAATGAAAATTAAGAAAGAAATGGCGGCTACGCAACATGCGTTCATAAATTCTAGTCAACGTTCTTTTTCATCAATATAAAAAGTGACCAAACTAGTCTTCATAATAAACGCCATATCAAAATCCATATCTTTTACCGGACCAGCACGCCATCACTGAACTCTCCATTTTCTCCGACGTGAAAATGGCGGCGACTCTAAACGTGGCGGTGATCGGAGCCGGCGTGGCGGGGCTATCAGCGGCCCGACAGCTCAAGAAAAACGGCCATCGCGTCACCGTCTACGAAAAATCCGACCGCCTAGGCGGAATATGGGTTTACGATCCCCGGGTCGAGTCCGACCCATTGTGCCGTGACCCAAACCGGGAAATCATTCACGGCAGCCTCTACAAATCTCTACGGACCAATTTGCCCCGACACTTAATGGGCTTTTCCGACTACCCATTCCGCGTGGCCAAGAACGGCCACGTCAACAACTTTCCCGGCCACGCCGAGGTGCTTAAGTTTCTCGACGAGTTCGCCGCCGAGTTTGAACTCGCCGGGCTGATCCGGTTCAACACGGAGGTTGTTCGAGTTGAGCAGGTTGAGGGGTGCAGGAATGGGGAGAAGTGGGTGGTTGAGTCGAGAAGAACGAGTCAACTGAGTTCAGAGGAAGAGGTGTTTGATGCTGTTGTGGTTTGTAATGGGCATTATACCCAGCCTAGATTAGCAGAGTTTCCAGGTATCTTCTCTCTAAGATCTTCTTTTTTCTTTTTTTGAGCAAATTCCCAGTATTAGCAAAATGATATTAAGGTATTTTCGTCCTTTTTAATTTAATATTTCAATTTGAACATGAATAAAAATAAGGAGGAGAATTATGAATTTTGATTGATATGGGACTTAAATCCATTTATTCATACTCGGGATATTAAGTTAAAATGATATTTTCAAAAAAAAAAAAAAAAGGTTAAAATGACGAAAATACCCTTAAAATTTTCAGATTTTTGCATGTTTTAAACGGATTGGTGACATTCTGGCTCTAAAACAATGGTGGTAGATGAAAATTAGTACTAAAACAATAGTCGTATAAAAATTAAATATGTGGACCAAATTGTCATTTTGTTAACTAAAATTGTCATTTTGCTAACCAAAATTGGTATTTGATCTTTTCTTTTGAGTTTTTTTCCAATTTTGGTACCTTCATGACTATAATACCCTTCTCAAATTATGTCATGACCATAATACCCTTCTCAAATTTCACTTTTTAAAATATATATATATATATAAAGATGGTTTTGTAAATTCTTTGAAAAGGTTGTATTTTGATCATTGGCTGCCATTAATGTGAATAGTATACTGGATAATAAAATTAGTTAAGTAACTGATAACTGTTTCAACTTCTGGATATTTGCAAGGCATGGAAAAATGGCCTGGGAAACAAAGTCATAGTCACAACTACAGAGATCCAGAGCCATACAAGAATCTGGTAAGCTGTTTAGGTTGCTGTGTTCTTGTTTATTCCAAAAAATGGATAAAGGCACTCACTTGAAGCTGCCCTTTTTGTCTGATTTTATGATTCTTTTTTGGGGTTAAAATTATGTGGTTGTTATTATGCACACAGGTTGTGGTTTTGATTGGACATTCAGCTAGTGCCCATGATATCTCCAGAGAGATAGCCCTTGTAGCAAAAGAAGTTCATCTTTCAACAAGATCTAAGGATGTTACACTGTCCAAATTTGATGATTATCAAAACATATGGCAGCATTCTAAGGCATTCATCACTTACCCTCAGTTTTGTTTTGGGTTATGTTGTTTTTTGTTTCTATTTTAAGGAAGTTGGGGATGATTAGGCATAGCAACAATTCTGTTTTGTTTTATGTTGTTTTTTTTTTTTTTTTGGTGCGATGGAAACACATAGTCACTGTACAAGGGATCGGCAAAGGACTATGAAAAGTAAATCAATCTAGGTTGTCCATTTTGATCAGCTCAAACCAAGAAGGCCCGTAGGCCGCTTCCACTAGGAGTCAAACTTGTAACTTTATGGTTACCAAAACTGTTAAACCTAGGTTGAGGGACCGACAAAGGACTACGAGAGGTAAATCAACCTAGGATAGGTTGCCCATAGCTAACCGGCTCAAATCAAGAAGGTTCATAGGCCGCTCCCATTAGGAGTCGAACTTGTAACTTTATAGTTACCAAGACTGTTAAACCAACTTAGGTTGCTATAGCTAACCGGCTCAAACCAAAAAGGTCCTTAGACCGTTCCCACTAGGAGTTGAACTTGTAACCTTATGGTTGAGTATTAAACTAGCTTAAATAGTTAGTTTGTCCAATCAGTTCAAATCAAGAACACTCCTAGGCCATTCCCACTAGTCAATAGTGTGACCAGCTTGGCTGGGTTGTTTTGTTTTTCTTTCTTTTTTAAGGAAGTTAGGGATGATTAGGCATAGCAACAGTTTGTTTGATTCTTAAAGGCATTATATTGTTTCTAAGTCTCTTGCAAGGTTTTGAGTTTTTATGCTCCAACATGCTTGCAAAAACTGCATCTCTTACTCTCTTTTGGCTACTTATAGATTGACCATGTTGATGAAAATGGGGAAGTGGTTTTTGAAGATGGAGAGTCCATTCATGCAGATGCCATTCTTCATTGTACAGGGTATATATGGTTCCAAATCAATGCATCTTTACTCCATTATGTTTCTCTTTTGAGCTATATACCGGAATTGGTCTTTGCCTCTTTGGAAACACGATTGAATGGTTGAACGTTTTCCAGGTTCAAATATGAATTCCCTTTCCTGAACACAAATGGGGTTGTAAATGTAGATGACAACCGCGTTGGACCATTGTACAAGCACGTCTTTCCTCCCGAGCTTGCGCCTAGGCTCTCGTTTATTGGAATACCTTACCGGGTATCATCTTCTTCTGCAGATTATTTCTTTCTTGACAGGATTAAGAAACCTTGGGGGTGCAGAATTGAAGCAAAGAGTTTGTCTTGATTGGCAGGTTATTGTGTTTCAAATGTTGGAGTTGCAAGCTAAATGGATAGCTCAAGTTCTGTCTGGGAATGCCCTTCTTCCTTCAAGGGAGGAGATGTTGGCTGATGTTGAAGCACATTATAGGCAATTGGAGGAGAATGGAATCCCCAAGCACCACACTCATTTGCTTTGTAACTATGACTCTAGTGTAAGTGCTCAGAATGTTAGCCAATGGGGTAACGCTAACCAAGTTGGTCAGACTGTTGGCTTCAAACCACAAGGTTTCAAGTTCGATTCCGAGTGGAAGACACCTATTGGCCTTCTTGGTTTCAGCCGGTCAGCTAAAGGCAACCTAGGCTGGTTTACCTCCTTATAGTCTTTTGCCAATTAGGGTTATAAGGTGTACACACACTCAGGTAGTGACCTAAGTTGACCTCCTTGTGGTCTTTTGTTAGCTAGGGTTACAAGGCAGGGTTTACCTTGTACACATATTTAGATAGCTATGACAAATTTCCCTCGCTGTGAGTCCAGGGGTTTACCCCGTGCACACTCTCCGGTAGTTGCTGCCGAGTTTTCAGAACACAACATGCCACCATATGGCTTGATTATGTCTCAATGGTACATGATAGACAAAGATTGGTAGAGAAAAGGACATATTTGGTCCTTGACACATACCAAGAGAAGAAAAAGAATATTTACATACCAGGATGGATTGCATATTGACAAGTTATTTTCTTTGCAGATGGAGTACCTGGACTTCCTTGCAGCCCAAGCTGGAGTGCCACCAGTTGATCCTGAGCTGAAAGAGATGTTTAACAACCTTTTCAAGTTTGCCTATAAACATGGATTTAATTCTGCATCAAGGGATCTGTGGGATGAAAATTGGAGACCAGAAGAATAGCCTTATGTATAGACACGATTCACGATATCTGTTATACAGTCATACATAAATGATTATAAATTTTACAATAATTTACTCATTTACTATCCTATCAGACCGATAGTGTTGTGAGAAAATTTCGTTTTTTGTGGGACAATTTGCAATTACAAGATTCATGGCATATGTATTATTACTTTGAATACAAATAAAAGAATTTTCTTGGTTCTCACACTAAAACATTAAAAAAAAAAAAAACCCTTATTATGGCATCATCTTGATCAAATATTCATCTTCTCATGTGATCTGAAAACCACAAATTTATTGTGTTTGACATCTTTGGCAAAATCATGTATAAGTTTCCAAGAATGTGTCTATCCTAGTTCAAGAAGAAAAGTGTATGTTTTGTGTCACAGAATACATAATGTCTAAGACCCAACATTTTTACACCAACACAAAATATACTAAACAACAAATGGCTCGAGATTGATTCACAAAGAAAATTGCCACACCCCAAAAGAACGAACTGCACGATGAACTAAAGGTGTCCTATCAAATGGCGTCTAACGCTTCCTGATGAAGTACCCGAGCAGGATACCTATTAGCCCAACAAGCACCACAAACAACATCGAGAAGCCGCCTGCTTTGCTTTTGTTGAGTTCTTTTCTTACTGCCTCCTGCAAAATGGAAATATTGGGAGGCGGGATTATCTATTAGCGGAAAAGATCTTCACGAACAAGTTTAGATGAGAATCTCGTCAAAGTATTGAAAGTACAACAATACTAACACGAGAAAAAACTAGGAAATTTTATAGCATACCAATTCCTGACTTAGCTTCTGATTCTGTTGAACCGCAGAACCTTTCTCCTCTGTCAGCCTTGAAATCAAAGACCAAGCCTGACGAAGAAAGATGTTATTCGTTGTTAATCAAACGTAACAGAGGCAAAACACGAGAGAAAGTCACAGAAAACGAAGTTGAATTCCGAAGAAGGTGGACGGGCTAGAAGTTAAGTGGCATAAGGCTAGGACATCACGAGTTTAATCCCGATCCCTTATTCCCTCTCAAATGTACCAAACACAGACACACACACACAACAAAGGCCATCAAAACGCAAACATAAGTGCAAGCAAAGGACACTTTGCCAGAAAAATCCGGGAGAGGTACGCCTATTTGGCTAATCCCAATCAGGCTGTTTCCCTTTTAAGAGTCTGGCAACTCCAAATCATGTTTAAATAGAGTACTCGAGATAAGCATCAAAGACTGATGGCTTCTATTGGGTAATTCTTTCTTTCATTTTTTCCTTTTTGGACGGTGTTAATCAGATATGAGAATAAGTAGCTCTATATGCCGGTCATAATAGGATTAACAAATCATCACTAATATACGGAAACAAATCTAGACTGTCATTGAACTAATAGGAAAATGATAGTAATGAAGGATATCTAACAAGCCCACCAGAGCTGCCACATCAACACAAGCACCCCGGGTTTCACCGCTCCAATTCATCTTGTAAGTTAAATAGGTAGATCAGCTAACTCACAGAGGGTGTGTAACTAAGTTTTTTTGTAAAATGAAATATGAAAAAACGAGGAATGGGTTAACAAAGCCCCAAAGGTAGAACACAGAGTGACAGTTTTAGTAGCCATCAAACCAAAGTGGCAACTAGAATACTTATGATGAAAGGCACAACATAGACATCTGATAAGCGTTTCATGAAGATATCTCTACGACCACTTGAGATAATAAAATACGAGAGTTCTCAACAATCTTTAGCAATATAATTATGACAAACATGAATATTCAGATAATATATACAAGTTCTGATGTGGATAGGTAAAAAGTTATTCACCTCAGAAGATGCTAATTTTTCTTTGGGCTCCTCCAAAGACCTTGATACCTGATAATAGTAAGAAATATCGAATCAAATTTAACACCAAAATTAAGATAAAGGTATACATACACACAGACACACACACACACATATATATATATACACCACACTTACAGCCTCTGACAACGAAGAAACTTTAGTTTCATTCTCATTCAAAGCTCTTGGAGGAGAGCCCTCTTCAGATTCTTCCGGTACTGGTGAGGGAGGATTGGCGGGAACAAAAACAACCCTCAATTTAAGTTCATTGATAACTTTCCCAGCCTCCATATTAAACTAAAAACAAATTAACAGGAGAAATGAGTCCATAAACTATCATGAAAATAAAAATAAAAATAAAAATAAGAATAAAAGACGATTAAAGTACAGAATTCAGTTGATGATCAAGCAAACCCACCAATTCCGGTGACAAGTCCTTAGACGTTGAACCATCCGGTGCAATAGTGCTCTGAATTAGGAACTTATCCTTAGATTGCATATCGGGAGGAGCCTCCCTCGGTGCCTGCATTGTAACTACGAATTCCACACACAAAAGTATCAATACAATTAGGCAAACTACCAAAACTACGAGAATTTCAACAACAACAACAATAACAATAAGCTACAAGTTTTACCAATAACATTGCAGGTGGAGTTGGGCAATACAACACCAGCATTAGGGCGAACACAATACTTCTTCGGGTTAGTCGTTTTAACCTTTTGCACACGAGAAACCAATCACTCATAAATTTACACAAGTAAGATTAACCATCCTGAATATATCAAAATATCAAACCGATTCGAATCAACAAACAAGAATTACCTTGAAGGCAATATACCTATCAGTCTTGTTGGTCAGTTGCAAGGAGCATGTACTCTGCTTCCTCAACTCAACTTTTTCAGCAAAAAATACAGACAAATAAGCATCACTATTCATTCAATAAGCAAATCAATGCTTCAAGCTCAGAAAGTCAAAGCTGTGCTAATCAATTTAAGTAACTAAATAATGAAAAAAAAAATATTGAAATCCTGGAGAACCCAATTAACTGTTCGATTAAACTAAGAAATCTTTTATGGATAAACCAAATAAAAATCAGAACTTCATGAACTTACATGGGAATTTCAGTTCTGCGGGATAAATATTCAGATAATCCCCCATGCCCATTAGCTCCAAAGCTTTGAATAATTGGGTTTAAGAGTATATAGGTGCAGGATTGGAAATTTGGATGGAAATTGAGCAAAAAAAGAAGAGCTAGGGTTTCTACTCTGCTTGTTGAATAATGGGAATATATAAAAACACAATTTGAAGAAGACGACTGACAATGAAACTTGTATTTGACTATATAATATATCTTACTTAATTAAGTAAATTACACCAATTTCCCCTCTAAATTTCTCGTAATTATCGATTCCTCTCTCTCTTGGAGGGTAAAAATGGGAAAGGGATTGACTAGCAGAAATCTGCAGAGCAATCATGTGTGCCAAGAAAGTCTGAGTTGGCTGATGGCTGTCTATAATCCAAATTTGATATCAACCCATTATTAAGACTAATGTTGTATTTAATTACTATCATTATCAATTATATCACAAATGATACTAGGAGCAATGATGTAAAGAAAACAGTGCAAAAATGTTTTAAAATTTTGTCTTATATTGTTGCTTTCAATGATGTTGAGTGGTTTAACAAGGGTGTTAAGAAATGTCACTATTAATGGTGTGGTGAAGTTTTCATATGACATGTTTGACAATTGCTTGATGTTAAGCTATTAATGTAAGTTGTGTACTTATGTATTGGTTTCTAGAAGTGTACATTAAAAATATGTCTTGAAAATTATAAAAATAATTATATAAATCGATTAAATAAGTGTGATCGGAAATCAAATTTAAAAAAAAAAAAAATCAATCTACTAAATATAATTAAATCTAAATGTTGTTTATTTAAGATGTTCTCAAATTGTATTGGCTAGAGTAAATTCAATAATATAAATTTGTTAACATTCTAGATTTCATTTTCCTTTCAAGGTCTATCTGAGAGAGAATTTAGTTTTTTTTTTGTTGCGAATAATTGTTGTTCAAAATTTCTTGTTTAAGATGTTCATACGTTATATATATATATATATATATATATATATATATATATATAGTGTTTTGTGGTAACATGTTATGTTTTGATACTTATGTGGATCTTAGTGTATACCTTTTTAGAAAACTACTGACCATCTCTATGTATTAACGAGCTGACCAAAATCATGACTGTCTGAAAAAGACTGACCTGGTTGTCTTAAAAATAGTTTTTTTTAGACAACCATGATTGTTTTATGTTTGGATATTTTGAGATGAAGACAACCAATCGCGTTCTTTTCAGGGGGAGTCAAACAAGACAAAGACCACCATTGTTTAGATCAGTGGTATAATCTCATCACAATATAAGTAATATATATCAGATACTATTCTAATGGGGTAGCTCAAGTGGCAAGTGAACTCTCTTTATCGGAAAGGATTTTAGGAGAACTCGGGTTCAATTTTCACAAGTATGTACCAAGACCCCGTGAATTATATCTTCAAATAGTAGACAAGACACTCAAAGTCGAGAGAGATCAATAGTATCCTGCAATCGGATGCCACTAAACTAAACTACAAGGTGGATGGCACTTGTATATTCTTATTGAATCATCTCTAAAACCAATATAATGATCAGTCAAATACAAATAAACCTATTGGATGGATTGTTATCACCAATTCTTGTCATCTCTAACTTCCTCTGCAAGCAAAAAAGGACCAATGTATATATACATACTAATTTCCATGCAAAAATTCAAAAACCAAAGTGTAAATAATGACTAGTCAATAATTTGGGGAAGAGTGGGGTGGGGGGTCCAAAAGGATATGCATTATTATGCATGAAAATGCAACCATAGCAGTACATAAATGCTGCTGTGGTCCAATGCTTATTTTTACAGAAACCTTGAAATAGATACAAGCTGCAGTTGCATGCTTACATTATAATGGCATGCATTATACAAACATGTATGTATTTGTTTGAAAATTTTTGTCCTTTGTTAAGGGATCTGCCAATTTCATACTGCACATATATACAACACACCTCAGCTTGGGACCTGTATATATGTGCAGGACAGAATTGAAGGGCATATACCAATACGTACACGTGGCAAATGCCCAGTAAGTACCCCCATACTACATAACTTTTTGTGTCTGTATCCCAGGTAGTCACCATGTTTAATGTTCCTTTCTTATGAGTAATCTAATGTTTAGACTAATACATCAGGCAATCCCTTCATTTTCAGGTTATAAACCGTGAAATTTTACATGGGGTTTGTTCTTACGCTAAATTGAAGCATGTGTTTAACAAGATTCTATAATTGGATTACACATTTATGTTTATATATTATATTATATGTTCAACAAGACGAGTATCCAATTAGGCAATCCACCAATATCAAAAAATTTGGAATTGATAGAGAATTAAGTTTATAGTTGATTGGTCAAGTTAAAAATAAATTGTTACTTACCATAAGTAATTATTTTAACATTGATTTATTTATTGCACAGTACAATTGTATGTGATTTAAGCATGGATTAGGGAATGAATGTCTATAGAGTTCTGTTGTTACGTCAAGGGTCTACATTAAGGATAAAATCAATCAATCAATAATAAGGAATTGAGATATCACATTGATCTCTCACAAACCTACTCTTTAATCCTTCATCACTCTTCCTCCTTTTCTCTAAAGGAGTTTGCACTCGCTCAAAGGAGTTGGCCTTGTTTGGTAACATAGTTAGTTTATCAGTCAATTTTGTCTTATTTGACCAATATTAACTGTTTGACTTGGTTAAACAATCTATATGAGTGTTTGATTAATTAGCTTTTGTAACAGTTTATTGCTCGATTTTTCGATCAACTTGTTGAGAAAGTGATTTTGCATGTAAATAGCTATTAGCTAACAGCTAATTTATTAAACATTTTTCTACAATCAACTAATATTATTAACTAATCAAACTCACCCACACAATCACCTAACAACTATCAGCTATCAATTAAAATTTATTTACCAAGCACCCCATTATCAAGAATACAATTCAAATACCTTTCATCTATCCATGCTCTCTTTGGGACATTTTAATCTTTCACCAATTCCAACATCTCACGATTCCAAATCTACTTATCTCCAAAAAGGAGAAGCAATTTACACAGAAAATGGGAACTCCCTTGTTGCAGCTACCTATACCACTTGTGCAGATTATTATCAAAAAACAACCTACGAATTGAAAGATGGGTTGGGGGTGGAGGGGACAATCTGTGAAGTCGTCATTCCAGGGGTCAATGGATATGCTTTAGCCCTCAATGGGAAACATGTCCTTCTGTCTTCTGAGCTTGCAGACAACCTGTTTGATGCTTAGCTTGATTCGTATCCCCACCAAAATCCTCAGAATTTAATGCCCCTTTTCACCATTTTCCCTTTTTCTCTCTGCAATCCTATCCTTTCTGTCAATATATATGCAATTTTACAGCAATGGGTTATTTTCAATGATACCCAAAAATATAGGTTTTCATACTAATCACGTGAAAGTTTCTTGGGGTCTATCTCAGAACGACTGATCCAAAATTACAGTGGTGAATAGTTTCAATCCATGACAACTAGCCCAAATGTATCATGTATGTGGATGGTTCATATGCACACAGTAAAAATTTTGAATTTTTTTTTTTTAGTATTACAGACTCTGTTACAATGTAGCATCTGTTCATAGATTTAGTGTCACGGTATATAAATTGAAATGTTTATTTTGAGTATATGATATTTAAAAAAAATCATTTGACAGGATTAATGCGGGTTAATACTAAATAATTAGGAAATTTTAGTAATGAGATTGGGAAGTAATTAAAGTAATTGTGTGTAACATATGTGTTGTGTAACGTTTAAGTTCAATATCGTGTATGATATGTTTGAATATTACAATATTTAAGTTATTTATACATGGCTAACTAACGTACAATCATCTTTATTCGACTCAATAGAGTTGCTCATGTTGACCTAATTGAATGAATAGTTGAACTGTTCATTTATGTTTATATATAATATATATACAATAATTCAGTTGAACATAGAGACTAGACATTTGCTTACTGCGCACAATGAGCCCCTCACTTTGAGAGGGTTATTCCCACACTGCCGCTGGTGAGACTCGATCCGGGTCTTTGTTTCCAGACTTCACCCATGTAATCAACTAAGTTGTACAGGCGGGCTTTAAACTCATAACCTTGTGCATAGATGAGTATGATAAAAATTAAAGAGTACACTCATCTCAAATAAAAGTCTAAACCAATAGCCAATCTCGTTTAAGGTTGACAACTTGATCGCCAAAAGAATGCTTATGGCTTTAAACTCATAACCTTGTGCATAGATGAGTATAATATACCATCGTTATTAATTTTTAAAATGTGATAATTTGAAATGGAGCTTCTTCTTTTTTATTTGGAATACTAAGTATAATCTATCAAAATTATATATAAGGCTAGATAATTTAGTAATGTGGAACAAAAGAGATCCCAAAATAATTACAAAGGAGAAAAATCTCAGCTTTACAGAGTTGCAAAAAGAGTGAAAAATCATACATCATATGCTACAATGTTGACCAGGTTTAATCGGTTTATGGGAACTCAAAGTGAAGAGAATCTTGGGAGTCTATGCTTCTAATAATAGTAAATTGTCTTTTTTTAAAAGAAATACTCATAATAGTAAATTGTCTGTTGAGTATTCCTCTGGGATTTCAATATCAAATTCCATTATACAAAATTTGACAATTCATTGATTTATATTTTGTATGTGTCTTTTTAAAATCTATATAATTAATTACGAGCTTCTGTCACTTTTTGGTCCATAATTTTAACAACATTTTCACTATTTTTTATACGACTACGAATAATGTTAGTACACATTTATTTGTCCTTTTAGTGAGAAATATGGTGATATCATACCACATTTTGTCGCATGATTTAAAATGATCAAAGTTTATTAACAAAAAATCTCACTTTTTAGTTTTTACAAAAACAAGTCATATGAACGGAAATTTTTGCTCATAAATTTTGGTCACGCACAAGTCATGTGACATAATCCGATAGAACTTAATTGAATTCCTTATCAAAAGAATTAATAGTGGAAAGTGAAAACAAATGTTCTGCACTTGTAATCATTTTTAAAGTCATGTAATAATAGTAAGAATGTAGTCAAACTCATAGGAGCAAAATTGGTTATAAAACATAAATTATTTGTTTACGAAATTTTGGAATTTAAATATAGTCTTATAAATTTAAAAAAATATTTACCATTAAAAAAAAAATCTATTGCTAGTAGTGGCACATTTTGTACATTTGTTGGATTCAAATTAAAGTTACCAACTACTCACCCACCCCTACATTTCTACATTTAATTTGCAACTACAAAACAACTATTCTACTTTGACCAATAGTCCCCAAATCCTCTCCATCTTCCCATTCAAATATCAACCCGGAGAAAAGTACTCGCATGACGTGACAAAACAAGAATAAATGATTACTTACGTGCATTTATTCGAGATACTCTTGACGCTATAAATTTAACTGTGATACACAATTTATTTTACTCAGAATAAAATCAACCAGTAAAATATTTTTATTCTAAATTTTCTTGAAAAGAACCCAACCAAAAACAGATTTTTACAGCCCCATGATGTCCAGTTGTTTCGTTTGATTTTCACAGTGCAAAATTGTTTTTTTTTTTTTTTTTTGGTGCACAGTGCAACACTGTTCATCATTGGTTGTTTTAACGTATGGGGTGCCCACATGCATTAATATTGGATTCAAAACAATAGCGTACTCCAAACCATAAGAATGAGGAAACTTATAATTAAATCAAACAATAGGACAAAAGAATTGGCATTCAGAATTACATCTTTTGTCTCTTCCCCAAAATTCCCATAAAATTAGAACCATACGAACAAAAGCACCATACTCAATTACATTTAACCGTGAAAAGATTACCGTTGCTAATCGTTGAATCTAATTGACTATCAAATGTATTTGACAAATAAAACAAAAAATAATATTTAAATTTAATTATCATAATACCAAGAACCCCATATTCAATAAAAAGTTAATACCATTTGAAGTTCTCTGAATAAAGTGATTTTGCCACGTTTAGTTCTAAACTTTCGAATTGAGAACCCGTTGGTCCTTCAACTTTTAAATTGTTATCATCCATGATCCAAGTGAATCACTCATGTTCCTTCCGCTATTAAATTTTAACCAGCCATGATCCTTTCAAGAGGACCACGATTGGTTAAACTTCAAAAGTTAAAAGGCCATGGGTAATTAACTTAGACCACGAATCGTTAAATTTGAAAGTCCAAAGATCACAGAGGGTCAATTTAAATGTTTAGAACTAAACATGGCAAACCACAAGCCAAATAAACACATCAACATTCGACAAATAAAACAAAAAATTTGTCCAAATGAACAACTCAATTGGTCATACGAATGAAGTTTGAAAATAATGACCCGAAATTGAATTTCACCAACAGCAATATAAAAACAACCTCTCAAAGTGAGGGTCTAAGACGCATGTTGAGTGATGATAATGTTTGGTCTAAAAACTTACCCAAAATGGTAAAAATTTCAAAATCAAAAGATTAAAAGTGAAAAGGAACTCAATGGTCATTAACCCTAGAACACAAAGTTTCATAATCACTATTCTTTTGTAAATAGTAAGTAATCATTAGGGTATTATAGTCCATTAGATGATGGAAATCTCTGTAAAAAAGAGGACAGAATTACAGCAATTCTACAAAAATTGGGGATTACCAAAAAACAATTTTTTCAATTTTCCAATTTTGCCCCTCTATCCCAACAGTATAATCCATCCTTCATCCCCTCCATTCCGTCATTTTCTGCCCACTCCACTTCCGTACACAAATCAATACAACGGAGACCGGTGAGGGGTACCCTTCCTCCGGTTCATCATGGAAACCGAAATCTCGCAAACCGGACCACAACCCGGTCGAAGCTCGGACCGGAAATGGGTACTCCGTTTCTTCCTCACAACCTCCGTGGTGGCAGTGCTGCAAAGTACCCGGCAGTCCACGGCGGCGCCGGCGCTTCCGCTGCCGCCGGAATCGGTCCTGACCGAACCGACCGGTTCAAGTACCGTGTCGGGGGTCATCAGACCGTCCTCTAGACCCAATTCATGCAGCGTTAGAGAGTCGCATTTGTGGATATACTGAGAAAGTTGGCACTTAGTTCTCAGAAGATGCTGAAGCTGATCCATAAACAAACAGATACCCAGTTTAGAAAATTGAAAATTATGGAATGGGTAATCAAGATAATTCAATATAATCAAGAAAAAATTATGGGTTCAAAACTGGATTTTAATTATACTGAAACTTCTTCAAGAATTGCAGAAAGGAAAACTGTGAAACTAAGACTAGATAACCACAAGATTTTAATATACTTATTGACCTTCTTGATTCGAGTCAGTCAATTATGAACAATTTATACTAATTTATATCCTTATGGTCTTTTCTCTGACTAAAGTCAGAGAGCGTGATTTAATTAATAGTGAACACATATTTGATTTGAAATATGAGAAGAAATCTAACCTTGCAGTAGATAGAGCAGAATAAATATGGGTGTTGAAGCATTCTGTCACATAACAGACATGTGTTCCCAGACCCTCTGCAAGGTCTCGACAATGGCCGTTGGTTCAAGAACACAACTTTGGCACTGTTATTAGTGTAAGACTGCAAAACAGAAGAATCAAAAAAGATGAACAATTCAAGAAATTTCTGGAAAATCCCCAGAACCCATTCAATTTTCACTGCAACTGTTACTCACTTGAACAAAACCACAGTCCAGCAACTTCTCAGCATCACTCAGCTTGATAACATCATGGTACACATACCTCCTTATCTGCAACAAAGAAATTCAGAATTCACCCAAACTCAAACTCCATAGCTACACTAAATTGAAGTATATGCTCCATCTCAACTAAAAACTTAAGCTGGTAATTGGATTGTACATTTATGTTTATAAATTATATGCTCAACACACTCAGAAGCCATATATATAGATAGATATAATATAATATACCTGCAAGAGGCGGTGAGGAGAGTGAGGGGTTATGCAGTGGGGGCAAATGGCCTCGCAGCAATCCAAGCAAAAAATGTTCTTTTCGTTCTTCCGGGCGTCCTCGTGAGCTATGCAGGCGTTGAAGAACTTCTCCGACAACAGCGCCGATAGCCATTCCGGGAGAACAGTTGGCGAACAATCCAACTGCGAACCAAAAAAAAAAAACACAAAATTAATTCCGTTAAATCTCCGAGAATTCACGTGTGATGCAGAGAATTCTGAGAAAGCTCACCATGTTGTGAAATTGAATTCGCCGGAGAAGAGAAAGAGAGAGATAGAGAGAGAGAGAAAGGGAAGAGGAAAAGGAGGACGGCGCGGCGCCTGCAAAACCGGGACTGGGCGTTACTGTTACCAATGGAAGACAACGGGTTGCCTTAATTAAAGCTGGCGTCTGATGGTATAGTATCCGTATGTATGTATATATATACTCCAAATTGTATACATACATGTACTATATTGGTGATTAGATTTTGTAAATTTGTAATTTGGACATGTTAAGGGTATTCTCAGCAAATATTACTCTTAACTCATAGTCATCGTCAGTTTTCTTTTTTTTTTTCTTTTTTTTTGTGTAGTCTAAGGTTTTCACAATTGAATACAGTGATTGACTAATACTTAAAATGAATAATCAATTTACATAATGAGTATAGAATAAATTTGGAGTATGTATAGTAAAACTCTTTGTAATATATTCTAAAAAGTTGATACATGTACTCCAATGAATAAAATTTACATCACATGTCTATTATAGGAGGAATAAAAAAAAAGTACAAATTGTGACCAATTTATATATATATATATATATATATATATATATATATATATATATATCAATTGGAAAATGTTTCTGGCCTTCTGAATTTCTCATCCTAGATTTTTTCTATGATGTGGCTTTCATTCATTGGGTGTCATTAATTGGTTAATCCACCACTAATTTTTAAAAAATAGTACATATCAAGGACCTTGTGGTTCGGTGGCATCAAATTGTTATTTCTTGTAGGAGGCCGTGGGTTTAAGCTTCAATAGAGACAATAATGCCTTTATGAATATATCTCTCTATACATTTTATGAACATTCAATATATAAATTGTGTATTTTTTAATTTGAGTATTCCAACACAAAGGGGATTCCTTTATCTTCTTCTATACAACACTCAATAGCAAAGGCTTCTTCAAGCCAATTTCTCTCATATTCTCCCTATGATTTAACAATTGTTATTTCACTCTTTTTAGATTCAAGATAGCAAACATAATTTGTTCTATAAACTTATACTATATATTTAAAATTTTAAAAAAATAATAATCAAGATAGTGAGAAATGGTGGTAAATTGTTTACAACTTCTCTTACATTCAATGAGCATATATAACGCACAATATCTACATGTAACAAGCACTTGACTAATTTTGTTTTTATATAAATCAATTGAAAAATGTTTCTTACCCCTTGAATTTCGCATCCTATACTTCACTCATGATGTGGTTTCACTCATTGTGTGTCATAAATTGGTTAAGCCACTACTAATTTAAAAAATAGTAACCCATTTGTATGACACATCATGAGAGATGGATTGAAGGAAAAAATATGAGAAATATCTAGTATTACTTAAATCAATTAGAGCATGGCATATCAATAGGTAGTTAAAAAAAAAAAAAAAAGTTTACTTATAATAGTTGTGGATATTTGTTTTTCCAAACCATTGACTCAATATGCATCTATATGCACTTAGCATCACCAATATCAATGGTTTATTTTGAAGTTTTGGAATAGTGTTCTAAGAAATGGAAGAAAGAGAAAGGAGGACAGAGAAGGTTGGGGATCATCTGTAATTGAGTGTGTTTGGAACAGTGCCTCCATTTTAAAATGTTCACTGTTGTGCGCGTTTCGTGCATTGCACGTGCCCAACAACTCTGATTTATTATTATTATTATTATTATTATTATTATTTTTAAATCATATTTGTTTTATTTTTTTTCCACTCTCATTTTCTCTTTTCTAATCACACCTATAAAAAATTTTCAAAAAATCGCAAAAAAAAAAAAATAATAAAAAATACTAACTATTAAGGATGCTCTTACATTAGATATTAAACAAAAAAAAAAAAAAAAAAAAAAAAGATAGCGAGAAATGATAGTCAATTGTTTGCAACTTCTACTCTTGCATTCAATGAGCATATGTGACGCACAATATCTGTATGTTACGAGCACTTAACTATTTTTTAAGATAGAATAAATTTTATGACAACTATTTACAATTTCTGTTACAATCAATAAACGCATATAATGCACGAAATCAACATATAACAAACACATAGCTTCTTTCTTTATAGTACCATCAAAGATAACAAAAAATTAAATTTAAAGAAATATATTAGTCCGTAGATTGCACATATTATTACTCCACTATAAGGTCACCTAACAAAAGCTTGGGTGCAATTGCTCAATAATGAATAGAGGAACATCCTGAATGGAGTAATTATGTGTTTGGAGTTCAATAAATGAAAAATTTGTACTACTAGGAAAAATGCAACTTGTTTCATTTACAATGTGGTTTTGCACGGTTTACTAATTGCACATATTCCAAAGACCAAAGAGCCTACCTAAGCTATCACCTAAGACTTTAACCTTTTTGTTGTTTATGTATGGTTTAGCCCCTCTCTCTCTCTCTTATTAGTAGTTCTGCAAAATGACAAGACCACAGAGAATGGCTTTCTCTCCCATCCGTAAAAATTGACTAAAATATAATGCAAAATAAAATTTGGCATAAAATTATCTAACATGTACTGTAATTTTTTTATTTTTTTTACATAAGATTGTAATGTTATAAATTTATAATCAGTCAATCACCTTGTGATCTAGTATTCTATTGGCATAAAGTGGCTCCTCTTTATATTTCAGTAGGTTGATAATGTTATAAACGAATATTACATTGTAACATAGTCAATAATAATCATAAAAATTATAATCAATTAATTTAAAAAATTGATAGATTTAATGATTAATTATAATTGTTAAAATAATCATTGTCATCAAGGCAAAGGGAGATGATGAGGGTGACTAGATGCCGACTCATTGAATGTTTAGATATTTTGTCGTATCTAAACACTTGAAAAGAAAAAGAAAAATAATGACAACGTGTATGCAAGTCGTAAACTCGGTTGCACATACACGCTTGTTTCTTGATTGGATGCCAATTCATCTGATGATGAGATACTTTGTCATATCGAGACTCTGTGAGAGAAAGAGAGAGAGTGAGAGTGAGAGTGAGAGAGAGAGAGATAGAGTGAGAGATAGAGGAAGGTGCATGCACAACTATATGTGTTCGTTATGTAGCTAATAATTGTCTATATAACTTTTTTTTTAATATGTATATTATGTACTATAGTAGATAATATTACGCTTTAAAATGTGTTAAAGTACTTGATAAATTTTAAAACCAAATTATTTTGTTTGATTCCTCTTTGTATTTAACTTTTTGATCAATATAATTTATATGTGGTATAAATTGAGAAAATTAACGATATCAATTAAAAATGTTAAAATAGTTAGTATCATTAAAAATAGAGGAAGCAAAGGAGACAAAGGGGAGATGCTAACTCACACAATGGTTGAAAATTTTAATGTATCTAGACAATTCAAAAAAAAAAAAAAATCATGTATGCAAGATGTAACGTTGCACATGGTTAATGCCATGATAGGATGACAGTTTATATAATGACGGGATACTTTGTCATATCCTAACACGTGGAGAAAGATATAAAATATTACTCTTTAAAAAGATTAAAATACTAATTAAATTTAGTACTCAATGTACTTATTAAATTTGTATACTATCATTTTTATTTTAACTTATCTTTTTACTTAAATTTCGAACCATTTAACCTATATATTTTTAGAATTGATAAAATTAGTGAAAGTACTTAACATTAAGATGGGGAAAGTGAATAAGAAGACGAAGAGGGTGATTGGATGTCAACTTGCCCCAATGTCTATAAACATTGTAATATCTATTTTGTTTTGTTTAATATATCTTCTTTATTTAAATTTTGGTTTATTTAATCCACATGTTTTAAAATTTGATAAAATCAATGATGATAATTACGGAGACAAAAAGGGTGACTATATGCCAATTCATCCCATATCAAGATACTTTTGTGTATCCAAACATTTGAAGAGTACAAAAAGAGTAGAGTGTGTATATTTTTTAAACATTTAATTTAAAGAATTTTGAGATCAAACTATATTTTATAATTTATTAATAAGGCAATATTTTTTTATTAGATCTTAACAATATAAAGGAAAAAAATAATTTATATTTTTTCTGTAATAATAATGTATACTGTTTAACTAAAATTTAATATTTAAATTTTTGCTAAATTTATTTATTTTTATTCTAACATTTATGTATACAAGAAAAAAAAAACTAAATCAAATTAAAGAATATATATCTACAATACAAACTACAAAGTTAACAGACAATATATATACATATCATTATAAGAGGGAATGGAGATTTTAATTTGTGTCCTCCAATTACATCCATATTCCCATTAAATGTTCTTTTATAAGTTGGTAATAGTAGTTGTACTATAATCTGTTGTATTAAAAAAATAGCAGTGCCATCATAACTTCTATCAAATCTTCAATTATTACTGTCATAGACCTACATCTACCATGTTATTTTTATTTGTATTATTTAAGTATAAGTTTTTTTTTTAAATAAAATAAAATTAAGATTAGCACATTACAATTAAATATATAGGGAGGTTAAAAAAAAAAAGTACAATACATTTATAAATTACGGAGTAACTATTTGTGATGTTAAATCATATATGTAATATACGTAAATATATGCATTTTATTACACAGACCTATTGCATATCTAACTCAAGTGGCAAGTGACCCTATCCATTCATTCAATAACTAACCAATCACCACAAGAATTAATTTCATACTCTAGAAGGGGTGGCTGAGTGGGTAATTAACATCATTATTGTATCTAAATATTCACAAGTTTAATTCTTATCAGCATATTTTCAGTCGAGTTTATTGTATGATACGAACCAACATCGGCTCTACAAGAGATTGTGGAGCGGTACTTAAACTTGCGTCAAACCTCCACTCATGAGCTAGCTTTTGAAGTGGAGTTAGGGTCTTGGCTAGAGTGTTGTATCATTTGGTACTTGTTTAGAGGTCGAAGTGTGGTGCTTGAAAGAGGGCTACACGGTGCTTGATAAGGTTCAAAGGGAACCAATTAGAGTCCAGAGTGAACTCGTTCATTGATCTGGTGCCGGCCGGCCGGTGGGGGGG
>NC_044919.1:1488576-1498174 GCF_003576645.1 Ipomoea triloba | reverse complement strand
GGGGGGGGGGGGGGGGGGGGGGGGGGGGGGGGGGGGGGGGGGGGGGGGGGGGTGGAACTAGAAAATGGTTACTTGCCAATGCTTTTATGTTCATAAGATTGCCAGTCCTTATATCGTGGACCGCGGTCCACAATGCATTGTGGACCGTGGTCCCAAAACGACGTCGTTTCAGTAAGTGGGAGACGGAGCTCGTAATTGACACTACAGTTCATCTCAAAAGATACTGCTTTACATTTGTTTGAAACTGTAGTTATATCGAAATGTAACTGTAGTTGTGTTGAAATGTAATTGCAGTGTATATGAACTGACACTGAATAACAGTTTCACATTTGTGTTTTATATTATCAAATGAAACTGTAGTTATATCGAATTGTAACTGTAGTTGTGTTGAAATGTAACTGCAGTGTATACGAACTGATACTGAATAACTGTTTCACATTTGTGTTTTTATATTATCGAATGAAACTGTTGTTATATCAAAATGTAATTGTAGTTGTGTTGAAATGTAACTGAAGTTGTGTTGAAATGTAACTGCAGTGTATATAAACTGAAAGTGAGTGGCGCGAATTCATCCGTATGTTTTCATTAATCAAAACGGCATCGTTTTGATGCGCGGTCCACAATGCATTGTGGACCACATTCCACGATATAATTTGCGTAAGATTGCACTTTCTTTTGTCTAAATGTTACTCAAGTGGAATTTTGATAATTTTGCTATCTTTAGCAATTTCCACTATACTGGGTTGTCTTGGGGAATGGGCTGAGCCCAAATCAAAATACGCCCAATCAGATGCTGTTTTACAAGCTTTGTTGTATACTGCGTAATATCCATGGCTTTCTTTCGGGTTCCTTACTAGCAAAATTGAGATGCTTTCTATATATTATCTCTCAATTCTCTTTCAAAAGATAATAATAATAAATATAATGGAAATTATTACAAAAAAAACTTTTCAAGTGTTACACAATAGTGGAGTTTATTTACTATAAAATTTTGAGACTTAAGAATTAAATTTACCTAGTTCACAATTTCAAGTAGTGACTGCGAATTTTCTTCATCACAAAATAATAAATAGACAAAATTACTCAAACTAATAATAACCAACTTGTTGACGTTATTGATATAGCGTTACTGCTAACTAATAAGATTTGTTGTTGTTGTTGTTTTTTTTTTTTTTTTTGAACGTTTTCTTTGCATTAAAAGAGAAAGTAATTATAGACCAAACATTAACAAACATGCGCGACATTTGGTCGCACAAATCATGCAATTTTCTTCGGCTAGTGGAGATTTGATGAGATTTGGCCAAAATTTTCCTACCAAGTCTACAAATCCTAGTGACAATTGTTGTACCTACAAATGTATTAGATGCCATCATAAATTGATATGACCTATTTCAGTCTTTGTTCATTGATGTATGCAATCTTTTGCTTAGTATCCCAAGCAAAAAATAATTAAAGCTTATTCCCAACACTATTTTAATGATATCCGCTCTACAATATCTTCTTAGTATAAATATATAATTTATTTGTTAAGTATAATATGTGAACTATTATTTAAGAGTAAGTGTGTAAACAGGATAATCTTACATTAGAGGATCCAAAATTTGG
Organism: Ipomoea triloba; assembly: GCF_003576645.1. Classification (NCBI taxonomy): domain Eukaryota; kingdom Viridiplantae; phylum Streptophyta; class Magnoliopsida; order Solanales; family Convolvulaceae; genus Ipomoea; species Ipomoea triloba. Next base: position 1,496,569 of record NC_044919.1, on the reverse strand, counting down.
TTTATATGCTCAAATGCTCCGGTAGACAAGATTTTGTAGTTATTTTTTGTTCATGATATAAGCAATTACCACTCAAGAGTTATTTGAGCTATTTTGTTCTCACTTCGATGTATGCAAGTAAAAAAAAAATCAATAATTAGCATAACAGTTTAGACAATTGATAAGCAAACTGTTCATATACTCATAAAGTCAAAGGTTAGAGTTTATTTCCTTTCAAGTAAGAGTCAAACTTTGTGGGCGTGGGTCAAACTAATCAGAATTAGTTGATCTCAAATTGTGAAGATAAAATAATAAATAAGATCTTATATTTAAATATAAAGAGATTCTTTATAACTTAAGATAAGAATGAAGTTAATGTGGCATGCTTTCTTCAAGTATAGGACATCTAGTCTTATTTTTTTATTTTTTTTTTTATATATAATCGATATAATATAGGCGGCGAAGTGCAGCCGCAGACAAATAGGTATGCATACGAGGACTTTTATAGAAACATGAATAGATCTGCGCAGCCAATAGTCGAGTGGGTAATTCAACTTATTGCACAAATTTTTTTTAATACAATTATCTTTCTTATATAGTTTATGAGTTGTTATATATACACGATAGGATCAACTTTAAAAAAAAAAAAAAACAACAAAATATGATAGTCCTTATGGCATGAACTACTCTTTTAAGAAACTAGTTATAACCATACATACAAAAATTTAACATCTAAGTCACATTTCTTTTTTTTTTTTTTTCAAAAAAAAAAAACTAAGTTATATTGACAGTTTACTTATCAATTATTATAAATTGATGGGCTTAAAATATGCTATTTTGTCTTATGATCTGTGATATATATCTATGATAGTACAAGGTGATAGAGATTAATCTTCAATGGGCTGAGAAAGTTTTCTGGGCAGTTCCACATTGGCCCAAATGGCAATCTGATTGAGATGGATTATCTTTCATTTATTTATTTATTTATTTATTATGGGGCTAAAATGAAAGGTTTTCTTGATTTTCATTTTGAATTGTTTTTTTTTTTTTTTAAAGATTGAGAAAATATAGAACATATACTAAGAATGGTTGGTTTTATGATTTTTGAGCAGTAAACGGTAGACCAATACTAACGTTAAAATAACGAGTATAAAAATAGAGTGAGAATAAATAATTTGTATTGATGAATATTGGTTGTCCTCTTTTCACATATGGACGGCTATTTATACATATTTTGGGTTAGAATCCCTACAATGAATAGAAATCATGGACCGCCTCATACTAGGAGTTCTTATTTGTAATCTTTGATGCTCAACATTGAATGCTATGTATTTAGTCCGATTAATTATTTGTCCAAAGTATATGTTAAATTTTATATTGTATTTTTTAATACACTAAAATATTTGTAGTATACATTCAACAATTATGCCAACTCTAATTAAGATATGGTTCAAACTTAAAAGTTAAAACCTTTCTTATAGAAATCAATGAATAAGTTAAGAATAATAAATAGTTAACGAGATATTTCATTACTAAAATTTATATTAACGGAATGCAAAGATATTTAAGGTAAGAAAATAATATAATAGATGCTAAAGTAGAAAAATAAAAAGAAAAAAAATACTAAAATCAGAATATAGGAAAACAAAAGTATAACTTTATCATATTTTAAAACATATATACGGAGTATATTTTTGGATGACGAGAGAAATTCACAATTACTATACAAGAATATGCATTGGGTAAATCATGTTTCTGCGTAATAATTTGTAAACTAAAAAAAGCAAAAGGCTAAAATATACAAAAAAAAAAAAAATATTGTGCGGCGAACTCAACTAAAACAATATGAATAAAAATCAAATTCTTAACATTTTAGCCTTCATTTTGGGGCGAGATTAACTTAATCTTGACTCCTACGAAAGAAAAAAAAACATTGGAGAGACATGAGATGTTAGAATGTCTTCTTGTTGGGAACTTGGGGTCGTATTGAAGATCGACAACTCATTAATTAGTGCAACGAGTTTAATACGCCAAATATTTGATATTAGATCATACAATGTATCAAATGCCAAACACATTATACTCAGTTAACATTTATGTATCTCTCTTTGAGAAAAAATCACACGATCAAATTTTGGTAATGAGCTATTGACTCTTTAAGCTATAACAGATAAATAAAATATATTGAATAAATTCTATATTGTAATAGGGTCGATATTACTATAAAAATAAAAATAAAAATTCTGTACCAAATTAAATTTAAATAAACATGAGTCTAAAAAAAATCTTCAACTATGGATAATGGGTCCACTAAGTACAACATTAAAATATTGCATTCTCTCTAGCTAACACCTGTTTCTTTTATATACTACTCCGTATATATTACTTTCGAACTTGCTTTTCAACATATTAAAACACTACAACACTTGCTGCTTTAATTTATTCAATATATTTGAACACTTGCTGTTTTAATTTGAACGTATTACTTAATTGCTGCTTGTCCCCTAACAAATCCTGCTAATATTTGTTTTAATTTGTTCTAACCCGAGGCCATAGTGAGAGAGGCTACGCTTGCACTAACACCTAATTAAATTCCCCAATTCCCAAAAGGCCAAAAAAAAAAATCCCAAAAGGCCAACCACGGAAATTTATATCATGGACCAGGATTCACATAACATTATGGACCCTGAACCGAAACAATAAGGTATAGAATTCATATTGTTAAGGTACAAAATTTCATAACACACTACACAAAAAATCACAACACAAGGCACATATGCATGTTATATATATATTTATTTATTTTTCAAATCTAATTTAGGTACATAATTTGTGTTCATAGGCATAAATTACACAACACAAAACACAAATTTATAACATAAGACATAATTACTAATTTGTTTCAAATACAAAATTCATACTCGTAAGGTACATAATTTTATAATACAAAATACAAAAATTTACAACATAAGACACATACACGTATATCAGGGTATATAAAGATATATGGACCATAACCATATACCCCAACATTCTCTATTTAATAAAAATTACAACTAATAATAGCCGAATAATTGGGGTTGCAAAATAAAACTAATAATTTAACCGTTTTCATACCTTTTAAAAGTTGTTTTCATTAGATAAACTTTTATACTAATTTTAAATTTATAAATTTTAATAAATTATAAATTAATCATCATTAATCGACTTAGGCATATAAAATGAGAAGGATTACGTACTAATGATTTTTTTTTTATTCATATTTGGGATAATATAATTAAGAAAAGATATACGCATGTTTGCATTACGTAACAAAATAAAGTGTATATTAAGTTGTCTTTTTCCTTCTGGATGATCAGACCAGGTAAGATTACGTTGTTCAATGTTCAAACAATTGTTTAAGACAATTAATTTGTGTTTTTATGGGGTTTTTAATATAATTTTATTTTCAGTGAAATGACAAAATTTTGGTACCGTACGGACTACGGAGCAGATCAATTTTCTTGGATTATACTGAAATCAGATGTTTTCAAAAAAAAATAAAAAAAATACTGAAATCAGATAGTGAAATGCTACGCTCAACATTTATTTATATTACTCCGTATCAATGAGAATATACGTTTATTAATTACACGTATATATACTAGTTCAAATGCGGACAGAACTTTCCGTATAGTCGTGCAGATTACACCATTAGATATGTATAAATTCACCATATAATATTCAAAAATGCACCAGATTAAAATGTACACAATACATCACACACGACAAAAATACACCACATGCACATCACAAAAATGCACCACACCAAATGGTGCATTTCCTAATATTTTGTGGTGCATTTATACATACCTAATGGTGCACTACTGCATGAAAAATATAGATAATATATAAAAACTGAATCCAAAATATTTTATTTCCTTAAAATTTTGTATTCAAATATATGTTTAATCACCCTTGGGGTGTTGATAAGATGTTGTAGGCCTCTTGAATTTCAGTTTAAAGGTTTCGCGTTCGCCCACCTATGAAGTAGTTAAGTTAGTTTCACCCTTTGAGATTCTATCCGGTACCAACATGCATGATTACTCTTGATATGTCAGGTTCTAATGCATCTTGACGGAGAAAATTTGTGTCAAAAAATATACGTTTAAGTTAAACTAAGATAAAAATAAAAATAGGTAAATTTGTTATTTTTATATTCATCCTCAACAATAGATTATAACTTTCAACTACTACTATTATTAATCTTTATTTGTTTGACCTTTAAAAGACACGGTAGTTGGGAGGAGTTGGCTATGGTAGAATTATTGAAGGATGCACATTTATATTATGTACTTCTCTTACGTATGTTTTTTTAATGTACTTCAAATATTACGTGTATACAGTGATTTGATCATGAATCATGATATCAATCAAATAATAAGTTATGTCACAATTAAAATTTTATGTTGATAAATAGAGTACAAATCTACATTTTACAAAGTATATATTATGTGCTAAATATATAGGGAGTGGAAAATATGAACCTCCACAAGTATATATATGGAGAAAAAAAACTGATTAGTTTTGAGCAAGATAGAAAGAAGCGCGAAAGAATATGGCTTAATTGCATTTTTTTAATTTCGTAAGCATTTACGTCAACATAGATATTGGACCCTCTAAAATTGAGACTCTGTGCTGTTGGGCATTATATATGCACAGACCAAAAACCGGCCTTCGAAAAAACGTGTTAGGACACAATTTAAAGTATTGTTTAAGAAAAAAAACATTTTAGTACAAAGTTTGCAATTTAGGCTTTTTCAAGTCAAAATAGTTGGTGTAATGAGAAATACACATGGCATACATATGACACCTTGTTGAAGTCCTAGGTTACAAGCACAGTGCACACATAATTCATTTGATTTAGGTTTCAAATTCATCTGATTTGCTTTTTCATCCTCGTTTGAGAGTCTTATAAAACATATAATAAATTTTAACGAACATAATGGCGGCAACACTTTAGATGCTGCAGAGATTCGTCTTTTCGTACCTTTGAACAGGATAAATTTTGTCAAAATTTGATGATTAAGCCTTCTTTAAAACGATTATACGACATCTTATGCAATGATTTGGCTTTTTCGGAAACATAATCCATAAAGATTAGATTCTTTGTAATCTTTGATTTGATTTCTGTAATCTTCTTTGCTTGTTAATATATTTTTTTTATAAACAAGATTTCACTTTTGAGTTGAGAACTATTTTGGTATGTGTCATGTTGCCAATTAATAGATAATCAGTTCACGTATCGAGATTAATTATGTTTGTACGTGTTGGGTAAAAATATGACCAAATTTCTTCTTTCGGGATATGCTATGACTACTTGGGTTGGATCTAACTATGTTTACTCAGTTAGTCATAGTATACTAGGATCCATATACTGAGACTTGCTCATCTTATGTGATTGCTTTAAAATTAAAAGCGAACTAATGTCACATATTGAGACTAATTATATTTGCATCGGGTTGAATTTCACCAAGTTTGCTTTGCTAGCCATGATATACTAAAATTAACATAATGATACTAACTAGTCCTGATTTTTTTTTTTTGTTCATAGCTACTTTCTCAACCTACTAAAGCACTGAGGCTCGAACCCACTCCCATCATCCATGTGAGAGTGTAAACCGGGACACCGGGTGTCACTAGACGACAAGGTCTTTGGCAACCATGCCTGATGTGATTGCTTTAAGATTAAAAGCTAGCAAAACGTTATCATTTTCCTATTTAATATTATAATCTAAAAACATAATAAGTCTCAATCAAGATTATATCCTTGATTTATGTCCATCTTTTTAGATGCTAATAAATGTGTACATTTTACTTTAAATGTTGTACACTTCAATGTTATTAGACAAAATTGTCCCTACTACATTCTTGTTATACAAAACTACCCCTACACCTTTATAACACCGTTAGTTTTAACTCCATCATTATTACCCTACACCTATATCTATCATATCTTTTTCCTATTATTTAATTGTCATTTTATTTAAATTATTAATTTCTATTTAATGGATGATTATATTTTAATTAAATTTCTATGAATGGTAAATCATATATGTGTGTATAAAATACATATATTATTTGTGTATATATAATTTGAATTATACATTTTAATTATTTTTATTTATTAATATTTTAATATTGGGCATAAGTTTTCGCGCATCGCGCGTACAAAATACTAGTAATATAAATAAAAGCAAATAATTTTCTTGTTTATTACACCCACTTTACAAAAGGGTGTTACGGAGTATCTTTTCCCAAATAAAGATAGGCATAATGCTCAACTAATCCAAAGACCAAACTTGCTTTAAAGGATAACAATCGTCATCGTCCGTTTCGACCGTTTCCTGAATTACGGTCAACTTTTTAATTTTAATCAATAATAATAATAATTGATCATTCGAGATTAAGATTTTCTGCCGAACTGTACTTAATTCATCATCAATTTCTGTCCTAAGATACCCCGTACGGGGCTGTGTTTTAGTTCTGTACGGAGATGATCACAGCAACAAGTTTCTTTATAATATATATATACTGTTAGGTTCCGTGCGGACAGTAATTCACGTGTGACTGTGCGGTCACTCATCATTAGGTATGCATAATACACTATAAAGGGTTTGAAAATGCACCATTACGTGCAGTACGGTGTGGTGCATTTTTTTTGAGCTGTATTTTGTAATGTATTGGTGAATTTCATTGTGGTGCATTTCTAAACACTATGTTATGCATTTTTACATACATACTAGTGAATTTGCATCAAATACACGGGAATCACTGTCCACAATTGAACTACTATATTACTCTATATATATATATCATTGTTGGTTGACATATATAGCTACAGAAGAGATCGCAATAAATTGGTAGTGAATTGTGACTATTATATCCACTTGTGACTAGCCACGTTTTTTTTGGAAAGGAAGTACTTATTTCAACAATTCGTTAGAGTGGATAATATCAAAATTAATATCATTAGAGACGAGTGATGTATGATATGAGAATAAATTAATTTAATTTACATATTATAAGATTTATGCTATAAATTTGAACAGTGCATATCTAAACACGCATTCTCACCTAATCATCTTTGTAGTATGTACACACGCATTTATATCAGTTGTTGTACCGTGGACCATGGTCCACAATGTCATGGCTGATATTGTAGTTGTGTTGAACTGATATTGCAGTTGCGTGGAACAGAGATCGTTTCATTCATCTGGAACTGCAGTTTTGCTAAACTGATAGTGCAGTTGTGTTGAACTGATACTGCAATTGCGCCGAATAGATACCGCTTTTTTTATTAATCAAAACGACGTCGTTTTAATGTCGCGGTCCACAATCTATTATGGACCGCGGTCCACAGTATAATTTGCGCATTTATATATACATAATATACCATATTAAAAGATAAAATACCCATTAAATATGATTGAGATAGTCCGAATCTGTTTCAATTTGTAAAATTAATTCTAATATTTTGGATAAACATGATATTTTCTTCATCCCTAAAAATAGGCATCTTTCTTACTTATATAGGATGTCCCAACAAACTGTCCTTATTATTTATTATAACATTTCTCATTAAAAAATGAGTAAATTGTATATACTATATTTATATATATAGTCATCCAACATTGAATAGTACGTACGACAAGTACAACCCACCGAACGATGAACAATCTAACGGCAAAGCTTCTACTAACTGCCTACCAACCTAGCAAAACCTTCCACATCACCTCACAAAAACTGATCAGACGGCTGAAATCAAAGTCAAATCCCCAACATTTCCGTAACATACGGAGTAACGGAGTGTTTTCCTATTTTTATTTTTCCAATTTTTTTAATCTCGAAAAAATCCCAATCACTATTCCAGAGTAAAATAAAATAATTTAAATTAGACTTAATTCCATTTTTTGTCTTTAATTTATTGGTGGCAGTTTGCTTTTAGCTTTTTTTTTTTTTTTTTTTTTTTTTT
>NC_044919.1:1441829-1488270 GCF_003576645.1 Ipomoea triloba | reverse complement strand
TTTTTTTTTTTTTTTTTTTTTTTTTTTTTTTTTTTTAACTTCACTTTTGATTCTAGTATTCGTGTGACATGATCATTTTTTGTCCTTCATTACCAAAACAGATTAATTGTTGTCAAATACAAGAGCATTTCAGTATTCAATTTTGTTTGTTTTTTTTAAATACACACAAAGAATATAGCGGGTCAACCTACTTTGTATAAAACAGATTAAAATGTCATTGTATTTATGACATTTCAATGATTTTTCTTGACGAATGACCAAAGCATGCAACAATAATACTAGAACCAAATTAAGATATTAAAAAAAAAAAAAAGACGGTCACCTGTAAATCTATGACCAAAATTAAAATTAACTCTTTAAATTACTCACTGATAACCATTGTCAACCTAATTTTATAATTACGAAGTCAATAGTCAAATCAACTTTATTAGTGGGATCCATCCATATTTTTAGTGAGATTCAAACCACCACAATACTATCTATAGTGAGATTCAAACCACCACAATACTATCTTTAATTTAGTCGTGAAATCAAGTCAGATCACAAATCACTAAATCCGGACACATTTTACCATATTTTAATATTATATAAATCCTTGCCAACATACGGCACCCTCGTTATATAAAAGTCGCCCAACACTCACTGATTTTTCTCATTGTGGCGATCGATATCAACCACCCAACCTCTGAGAAGTTTCGTTCTTTAACGTCTCTCTGAAACTTCAGCTTCTGGGTTCTGTTTTTTCTTCTGGGTTTTGGTATCTTTTGTTGTGTGTCGTTCTCGTGTAGATAAGGAGAGGGTGCTGGGGACCTCGTACAGAAGTAGAGAAAGTTTAGCATTGGGAATGAAACACTCATGTTGTGATTGCAGAAAGAGGAATCGTCATGTCCAATATACCTAATTCTCTGTCTGAGGTTTGCCTTACTCTGTTTAGGTTAGCCATGTGCTTGGCGGATCCTTGGCCTTTTTCGTGAAAAAATAGGAAAAAAAAGGAGTTTTCGACGTGTTAATTTCGGGGTTTTTAAGAAAGGTGTTCTGTTTCGGTTCCTACGAGGTTAGGTTTTCTCGTAGATTATTTTGTATTGTTAGATTATTTGTATTTGGAGTCTGTTGTTTCTGGGTTTCCTGCGAGTATGCGGAGATTGCGGGGTTTTTCGGTGAAGCACCGAGTGACGACGATTTTCCGGTGTATGTTCCGGCGCCACCGGTGTTCCGGGTACTACGAGCGCCTGGACGCGCCGCCGCGGTTTCAGGGGAGGATAATTCACTCGGTCGTGAGGTGGACGCGCCGGTTGGGGAATAAGGCCAAGGCGATTTGCTCTAAGGCGCAGGTTTCCGGTTACTCGCCGGCGGGGAAAGAGGCGGTGGGTGAGAGGACGGCGGCGGTGCCGAAAGGGCATCTGGCGGTGTACGTGGGCGGCGAGAAAGGCGAAGACTTTACGCGGGTTTTGGTGCCGGTGATTTACTTCAACCACCCTTTGTTCGGCGAGCTTCTCCGGGAAGCGGAGGCGGAATTCGGGTTCAACCACCCCGGCGGGATCACCCTCCCTTGCCGGATCTCGGAGTTTGAGCGCGTTCAGACCCGGATCATCAGGGAGAGTAGTTGCGGCTCCGGCAGAATGGTTTCCCGGCGGCGGTGAAGCGTTTGATGATGATGATGACGACAAAACCTTAATTAATTTATGACATTCCATTTTTTGTTTCTTCAAAGTCCTCAGGATCTTGGCCCACTATTAGCTTGTTGGGTGTTTATTTTTAATTTTTTAATTTTTAGTTTTTAGTTTTTTTTTTTTTTCCTTGAATGATATCCATCAGTATTGTACATAAGAATATATATATATATATATATATATATATATATATATATATATATATATATATATAAAAGAATTCTCCACCTTTTTCATTTTAATTCCATATCTCATCAAAAGCTTATACTTTGTCAGTTTCTCCATCAATAGAGCAATATTTTTTATTTTTACATTTGTTCAACAATTATTAAATGTGAGAAAATTAATAGTTGAAGACCAAATATGAAAACGATCTCATAATCGTGGGATTACAATTGGAAAAAACTCAAACAAAAAGATTAATTTCAATTCCGATTCTTCAACCATGCAAAATTTTCCTTTCCAAAAAACTATGGGGAATTTTCAAAGTTGTTAAGTCTCAATTATAAAATCAATTATTATTATTTTTTAATTATTAAAAGTGTGTCCTTTGTAGAAGTGTGTGGGTCTCGTCCACTTATTAGTGTATCTTTGTAGAGAAAATTTATGGTCGGATAAAATAATTTCAATTATAAATTTGACATTAAATTAGAATCATTTACATAAAACAAAATATCTTTTTAAATTTTTAATAAATTCACAATAATATTATACACACACGTAAATAATTTGCATGAATAAGAAGTGTCATAGGTATGCAATATGCGTGTCCTAACGGCTCTCTCTGATGGAACGGCAGGACAAAGATATGTTTGTTATATTCAATCGTTTCATTTTATGTGGATAATATAATTAATTAATAAAACTTGATTCAAGTTATTTAGATTTAATTTAATATTAACATATAACATTTATATTTTTAGAAAGTATGTTAAAAGTACTATTGAATACAAAACGTAGAGTCATCAAGTTATAATAAGACATCAAATAAAATAAACTAAAAACAAAAAGATGATTGTACTAATAAATAGTAAATATGATGGGTAAAGTGTAAAAGATGAAATTAATTTTAAAACTTATATGATTCTACATGCATTATCCACGTACATCGTACACAATCATAAAAAATATAATATAGATTATCATGTTCAAATGTAGCATCAGCAAGATTACTAAAATCAATCGATTAATCGAAAGAATTATATACACATTTTTACAATGCTCAGTGGTTGAATTGCATTTTTTTTTTTTTTTGTTTTTGTTTTGTTTTTATATATTTGTTGTTTTGTTTAGGAATTCGACTACATTGTCGTAGGCCATTATTTCCATTAAAGATCTTTTTAATCCCTTCAAAATATCATAGTCCTTTTTTGTTTTGCTTTAATCCTTTCTAAGAGTAACATCATTAGTTCGTCTTTGAGAAAGTTTTTCGATACCAAATAGATAAAGTGTATTAACAAATTAGAAAAAGAACACACAAAAATTTAGAAAGAAAAATAATGATGGCCACCAGCTTGATGCGCTCACTAAGTGCTCGAGTTATATTTCACATGATTTTCTTTTTGCTCTCCTTAAATGTTGCGCTGAAAAGCTCAATTTACCAGTAAAATTTATTATCTCTTCTTTTTCACTCCTTCTCTACATCATGAAAATCTCAAGAAAAATTTCTTATTGAGAAAGCTCTAGGGAAGTATTGCTTATATTTATGAATGCAAAAAAATATTTTAGTGTAAAATGATTAATATTAAGAAATAAGGTTTAAACAAATATTTAGAAATGAAGGAGATAAGGGAAAGAAACTAATGTATATTGACGTTATCTTTCTTTTAAAAAAAAACGAATAAAAGGAGAAAAATATGGAGTTTTTTTTTTTTTTTTTCCATAAAATTTGTCAGATAGTTTATGCCAAAGTTGCTCATAGCCATAGGTGTCATTTTCCTAAATATTGAAAAGTTTTAGTTGAGAATATTGTTATATTTGAGGTATGACAACGTGTTTAAATTGTTTGAAATATAATTAAATGTTCTAAAAAAAATTTATTAATTTTTTAAATTCCGCTCGCGAATTAATAAAATAAAAATAAACTAAAAATTGAAAGAGAAAGGAAAGAAAAACAATAAAGATTTATGTGGAACCCATCCTACCACAAATGGGGAGAGATCGGAGAAATACCTAGCTATGAGGAGAAAGAAAATTATTATTCCTTTCACTTTTCTTCATAGGTGTGCGGCTACAAGTTTATTAGCTGAACTAATTTAAGCAATTTGTTGTGGATGCTTCTTTTATCCTGCGACTAATTATTTGGCTAAGATTAATTCTGCTCTGCCCGCATGAATACCTCAATTGATAATGGAGATGAAGCTTAAGAAGAAATACTAGGAATTGAGTCTCACTAAAAACAGTATGACAGCAACAAAGGTCTAGCTTATATGTTCAGCTGAGTTATCATGATTTACATCCTCACATATGTCTTGTCAGGGGCGTGGGGCCTTGAGTTATGCATTGTATTGGGTTGAGTACTATTTTAATACTTTGAGAAGATTAAAAAAAATGTTGTTTTATTTGACATATTTACAGAGAAATAAATTTTGTTGCAACTTGAATGAGAAATCATTTTTACACCATAGAACTAAGACATCTTGTTTTGTTTTTGTTTTTGATTTTGATTTTTTTAAAATAATGTTCCTAATGAAATTCAGTCTCCTTTGCTGGCTACCATCTATTCCCATGTCCCCCTGTGTATTAAAAAGTAAAGAAAAGAGAAACTCACAACATCACAAATTAATTAGGTAAAATTACATCACATAAAACAAAATTTACACGATTATTATTTTTTATTTTTTTTTGGTGAAAAAGAGGTGCTAAGCCCCGGTGAGAAAAAACTAACGAATCCTCCTAGTTGCGACATTCATGGCGTCCTTTAAAAGGATGTCATTGACCCCATCAGGAGGATGAACCAGGATTGACGTTCCCCATTGGTTGACTTGACCCATGTTGGCCAGATAATTTGCGCATTGGTTTCCTTCTCTAAAGACATGGCCAATCTCAAGATCTTGAACTTTGTTCATCAAGAAGCGGCAGTCAGCGATCAAAGTATCCGCTTCAGGACATGAATCTTCATCTTTGTTCAGGACTTGAATCGTAGCATTGGAATCAGTTTCCACAATGAGTTTATTGAAGCCCCGGTTTACTGCAATCCTTAAACCTTCCTGGAGACCCCACAACTCTGCAATGAAGCTGTTTGCCACGCCCACTTTCGCTGTAAACCCCACAATCCAGGCTCCACGGTGATCACGAAAGACTCCCCCGGCACTAGCCATACCTGAATTTGCTTTTTTGGCCTCATCCGTGTTAAGTTTGATGAACCCTTGCCGTGGTGGAGGCCAATTAACCCAAATTTGACTCCCTTGCATGGGGCCGTACCTTCGGAATAAAAGGTCCCTGGCTTCTAGCGCTTCTTGACTTGCCCTTTGGTAAATAACATATGCTGGTAGAATTGCATTATTGAACACAGAATGGTTCCTGGCTTTCCAAAGGTTCCACAAGACGTAAGGGAAGAAGGAGCTCCAGCCGCTGTTTGCTGATCCAGGTCGTGGCCTTCTGCAGTTTTCCTCGATCCAACTCGCCAAGGGAGCATGGGAGCCGGCATTGAAACCAGTCGGACCGTTAATCAGACTCTAACAGGCAACCGCAGCGTGGCATCTTCTAAAGACATGATCCAGCGTCTCTTCACCCTCGTCACAGTTCGGGCAGCCGCTTTGCAATGTTAGCCCCCGCTTCCTACGTTCTGAGTTGACGAGCAATCCATTGTGTAAGATTTTCCAGATGAACAATTTGACGAGCAATCCATTGTGTAAGATTTTCCAGATGAACAATTTAACTCGCTCAATGCATTTGATGCTCCATACCCAGTCATACGAGACTTCCTCTTCTTGGTGACCTGCAATGAGAGAGTGAGCAGACTTAACTGAAAAAAGACGACCTGCAATGAGAGAGTGAGCAGACTTAACTGAAAAAAGACCCGTACCTGAGTGCGCCCATGACCGCGAGTCTCTCTGGTTTTCTCTGATTGGGATTGGCGACGCCCGAATGGAATTGAGAATATTATCGGGGATGAGGAGTTCAAGAGCGCTTACGTCCCAAATATTATCGGGGATGAGGAGTTCAAGAGCGCTTACGTCCCAATTTTTATCGCGGCCGATGAATTGACTGACCTGCATATTATTACTATTCGACGGGACCTGTACATTTGTGTTATTGGCAATGGGACCATCCCCCGTCCACCCGTCGTGCCAAAAGTTAACGGATGACCCCGAACCGATCTTCCATTTTATGCCTCGTTCAAGCACCTCCTTCCCTTTCACAATGCTACGCCAACCCCACGAACACACCTCCTTCCCTTTCACAATGCTACGCCAACCCCACGAACAATTGTGCTTATTAGCATCAAGGGCGTCTCCGTTACTCATGTATTTCTCTTTCATAACTTTAACCCACAGTTTGTCTTCATTAGTCAACAATTGCCAACCTAACTTAGAGAGAAGGGCGAGATTAAAATCTCTAGCCTTTTTAAGACCCAGGCCCCCCTCCCCGCGGGGTTTGCAAATCTCAGCCCAACTTACAGTGTGAATTTTATGTATGTCATCGGAATGTCCCCATAAGAAGTTCCTGCAGATAATTTACACGATTATATGTCACTTCATATCACCAATTTGTCTAGAAATAAATGACCAAATGGGTGAAACATGATTATTATATTTAAAGGTTAAGAGTAAATTATTGTCAATACTTTTTTAGTTGAGTTCGTCACGTACAATCTTCCTAGCACGATTTACATTTTTGTATGATTTATGAACTTATTAAACAAAATAAGTGTATTCAGTACACATTCTCAAACAGTAGCACGAGTTTTTATCAGTAACCCAACAAAAAATTGGGGGATTGGATGGATAATGCCATAGTGGAATACACGACCTTAAACATTATAAACGCAATGTGCGGCAAGGATTTGGGTGTGTTGCAATGGAGATCAAGAAAATTGGATTGCGATCTGGCATTAAATGTCACCTAAATCTCTCTCCAAATTGTCTTCATCGAAGAGGCTATCACCTTGTTAGAATCAATTGTATGATTGGTGAAGATGTCTCATCATATCAAAATACAATTCCCAGGATAAGCTGCAAAACCTAAATGCCCAACTTGCTTCATATAGTTCGATGCCTACACATATATGACAATTTGCTAGGGACCAGTGGACCAACAAAAAAGCTATAGCAAAGATTGGTCCCGGCTTTGGGCAACTAGAGGACCAAGGCTGTACCGCTTTTCAAGGTTTCGTTTTTCAATGTCGTGATCTATTTGCTTTCTCATTATATATTATCACATTTTTTCCTGATCATCTAAAAGTGGGCTAAATTTTAAGATTTACGGTTTGAAATGATCGTTATAGACATGTTGAATTTATAACTTTGGAAGTTAATACTTAATAATCGGCCAACAAAAAATTACAGATGAATTAGAGTAAACTGAGACATAAGAGTGATTAACAGCAAACCAACCATTCTCTTGGGGATTTGAGATTGCAAAATGCAAATCACTTACAATCCTTTTTCAATGTATTTATTTAAGTTAGAACATATAATGCTCTTGACTAATTTAAGAAGCTGAATTCCTAAAAATATGCTAATTGATCACAAATTGATTAGGTTCTAATCATAGCAAAATTATACCCTCTCCAAAATATAACAAATTACCCATACCACACTTTCCAAATATAGGCAAAAGTGCAAAACCCTTGAGATTCGGGGTTGACTAAGCCTAGGAAAAGCACACCCCACGGACAAGGACCATGAGCCAACCAAGGACAACCATAAGACCCTTCATCCTCATTTGTGAATCTATTAAGTTATCAGCAAAAATATGTTTGTCATTGTCATTATTTTTGGCCACTTACTAAAACGACATCGTTTATTACCTTTTCTAAAAAAAGAAAAAAAAAATATATTTACTACCCATTTAGTCAATAGTTATACCATGGATTCGGGTCTACCTTACAATGTGGACCAGTCACAATTTAAATGATAAACATTCAATATTTAAATTATGAACATTCAGTATATAAATTGTGTATTTTGAATTTGTATTTACCTTATAAGGTGGATCCGACCGAGTCCACGGAATAATTTTCCCCATTTAGTGGCATGGACCGTTGAGAAAGGCTACCTGTCACAAAGGTATGATTAAGCATTCAGTCCAGGCCCACTCAATTTTGCCTTTGTGTTTCCGCAAAGTTTACAAATGATAAGCCCATGTTGGAGAGCCCGGCGTGTGTTTCACTCAAAGCGGATGGAGATATCATATATATACTTACATGATACATGGCGTGGACTTGGACTTGACGTCGTGATGTCATCTTCAAACTGGTCCAACGTATTGAAGTGACGGCGTTGATTTGTCCGTCACGACATAGCAATGCTTTGTCTGATCTCAGACGACCAGCCAGCCGGAGACTTCAACGACGTTCACTTCAATTCGTCTCCGGCGGATACGAAGCTTCTCGGATATGAGACAGCTTTGTCTCACGCAACAAGACACAAAGCTTCGGCTCTCAGAATGCGTTTTCGTTGCCAAAGCTTCTTCTTTTCCATGACAGATTGGATTCTTCGTCAATAGTTTTTTTTTTTTTCCCATAAAAAAAAGGTTTATAGTTGACTTCTACGGCAAGATTGGTGACATGTACAACGAATTTTCTAACTAAAAGTAAAAATTTGCAAATAAATAAATAAATAAATAAAAATTGTCACATAATAATCCACCAAGTATTGTGACGCCTAAATAATGCCTATATAACTTAGCTGATTTGATTAGTCAATTATATTTTGTTTGGAAAAATATAGATTCCTTTTGTTTTTCCCCATTTTCACCAACTAGCATACATCTTTGATAGGGTAAAATTTATAAGGTATTTTTGAGAAACCATGTGTATTGTTTTAATTTATGATAAATTGACAAATTAAATCATCATATCAAAAAGTAAAAAAAGAATACCCTCGTAAAGTAAAAAAGAATTAAAAAAAAAGTATTCACTTAGGAATAAAAATAAAATATTGATTATTACTCTTTTTGGTACTCAAAATTTTGAAATGATGATTTGTAAATTCTAAGGATACCGATAGAAAAATATTTGATGAACTTCTATTTTATATTCTCAATTTTTATTCACTTTTAAAAGTTTTTTGTCTAAACACTTTTATGTGGACTCACGTGATAGAGATAACTTATCCTTGTTTGTCACGGAAATAGAAGTAAGGGTGTAAAATTTATGAGTATGCATAGTATAACTAAACATGATACCTAATCAAAATGGTTGAATAGTCAAAGACATTTGCTTTGCTAAATGGCGTACGTAATTTAGGCCTTTTTTTTTTTGAGGATATCTATTGTAGGGACTTTCAAATTTTACTCTATCAATCATACTCCATGATGTAACAAGCATGCGACAATTTTATCTTGTGGGTCCAAACAAAATTGTCTACGTCCAATATTTGGTTCTTTTATACAAAAAGATGGAGTTTGATCGAACTCACGACGTCTCTTAAGGGACAAGAGTGATCGAATAGCTACTCATCATGTCAAACAAGTTGGTTATTATTGTATGTAATTTAATGACTTAACATTTTTATAATGAGAAAATATCAATTTTGGTCCCACGACTATTACCAAAATGATAATTTTGGTCCACATATTTAAGTTCTATCAATTTTGGTCCCAAGACTATTGTTTTAGTACCAATATTTATCTACGACTATTGTTTTAGTGTCAAAATCCATCGTGCCGGTCACCCATCCGTTAAAAACGTGCAAAAATAAAAAAGTGTTAAGGGTATTTTTGTCATTTTCAACTTAATATCCCAATTTGAGCATAAATAAATAGATTTAATTAAATCCTAAGATTGATCAAAATTCACAATTTTCCTCCTCATTTTATCTTAATTTGAGGAGGAGAACTGTGAATTGTAATCTATTTTATGGCTTAAATCTCTTTATTTATCCTCAAATTGGGATATTGAGTTGAAAAAGACGGAAAATACATTTAAATTTTTTAGATTTAGACATGTTTTAAACGGATGAATGATCAGTACGATGAATTTTGACACTAAAACAGTAATCGTGACACCAAAATTAGTACTAAAACAATAATCGCGGGACCAAAATTGGCATTTGCTCAATAAAAAAAATTAGAGGAATATTAGAGGGACAATTAGAAGCAATAGTTATTGTTTGGATGCCTATCACGCTCCAAAAAGGATGTTGTTTTGCAGAATTTTTTTGTCACGTAATCGAAATCAAGGCATGAAAGCCATCTATCTATCTATCACCGCATGCAATTTGGATCAATGCAGTGTCCCTTGAAGGAGACGAAGGACGAACATGACCATCCCAGACAACTGGATAGCGTTGTTATTTCTGGCCGAGAACGGCGACACCCCGCCGCCGCAGCCCGGGATGGGCATGTCTTGGCTGCCCTCCTCGAACAATAGACCGCATATCCCCGCAGGATTATCGATGCCGCCGACTTGATATTCCGCGCCAAGGTACTCCTTATGCTTGTAGTCCCACAACAACCTTTTCGCTTGGACGACGGCACTGTCGTAGAGCGCGTAGCACTCACGCACGCACCGCCTCACCCAAGGCTGCACCTTCCCGCTCTTCAACACGTCCCCGATGTGGCGCCTCGTGTCCGTCACGTTGCTTATCACCAGCTGGATGCACGTCCACCCTATGCGCATCAGCATCGCGCATTCCCTCGCCGGCCGAGCCTGCAGGGCGGAGATGCAGAAGTCGTAGTCCTTCTTGGCGCTCATAAGTTTGCAGGTCTTTTGGATCAGGGTGTAGTGCTTGTGCTTGTGATCATTCTCCTTGGCGCCATGGATGATGAATGGGAAAAGGGAGATGGAAACTAGTAGGAGAAGAGAAAATAAAGTAGATGCCATTTTTTTTTTTTTTTTAAATTTGTTCTTTTGATCTGATCTAAGATGTTCTTAGCTTGCGATAAATGTGTCAAGTAGTATTTTTAATTTGGGAGATAAAATAGGATCCATTTTAATTTTATTTTGACTCAAGCTGCACTCATTAATTAATAACCTTTGTGCAAGTTCTTATGTAATAGCCTGGACTATTTCAGTCAGTAAAGATGTATACTGTACTAGATAAACTTCAATATTGTGTAATAACTCAAGATAACATGGTAACACTTGACAGAGTTGGGTACATTAAGTAAACTCTACAAAATTTTAATGCTTTATTTAATAGTTGGTACAATGAATGGCAATCAACAACAATAATACAATGACTTATATGTAAACTTCTTTTTCTTTCAAAATCACTTAATCACACGCTTCTATCAACTTAATTAAGAATAGATTAGAGGCCAGAAGTGAAAGGCACGTTTGTGGCGGGTAACCATGACCCGCCGGCGATGAAGTTGCCGACGGTGAACTTGGAAGCCTCCGTTGCGCTAGTTATCACATGATAACCACCCCATTTCACCCTATTGGTCGTGGAAGCCCCGGCTCCGGTGTTCAAGTACTCGCCGTAGTACAATGTATTTAGCCCGAAACTCCCATCCCACGGCAACCAACCCGCCGGATCGATCAAGCTATCCAGGGACGACTTCATGAAGACTGTGCGCGAATATTTCTGCCACGGCCGTCCCAGGTAGGTCTTGACGGAGCCCTCCAAGTCGGACGCGGCCGTGACTTTGCTGTTGTGGATTGATATTCCGGTGTTCTGGTTCGGGTCGGTCCGGCCTTGGGCGGTGATTGTGTTGATCTTGTTTGGTGGGTTTCGGGCATAAATGTTGCAATTTTGGAAGACCACGGCAGCGTTACCGAAGATGAAGTCTACGGTGCCGTAGATGTCGCATTCTCTGTAGAATTGTCTGTCGGAGTAGACGTAGAGCGTGTCTTGGTAGCCCTCGAAGCTGCATTGGTAGAACACTGAGAGATCGGAACCAGACCGGAGCGCCACCGCCTGATGATTTGCCGCTCCGGCGGTGTTTCTGAATGTTATGCCTTGTCCAATAAACCCATCTCCACTCACAGCTGAACATATTTAAAATACCATTAATAATTAAATACAAGGTAGACAAAATATTAAATAGAAAACCCGCAACTATTAGTCAAAAGATTATTGCACAAGATATTTTTGACTTAGTGGTAAAAAGATCAAAATTAAATAAATCAGTAAAAACTATAAATAGTTAATTCATATAAATCTGGTCAATAGATTGCTTTAGTACTAAGAAACTTGTGGTTACTAAGTTTACCAATCATTATTACATGGACCATAACTGTGTGGATTAAAAATAAAAAGTACATTATTTTTGTACTAAAGGTACATTATTTTTGTACTGTAGGTACATTATTTTAGGGTACATTATTTTTGTACTGAAGGTACATTATTTGATATATACTATCAAATAATGTACCTACAGTACAAAAATAATGTACTTTCAGTACAAAAATAATGCACTTTTTATTTTTGGTCCACAGCTGTGTGGACATGGTCCATGCAATAATTTGCCTAAGTTTACAGACTGAACAAGTTGGTAATGGTACGTATTATGGCTTAGGGACTACTTACCAACAGTGGCTGATTTGAAGGTGGTGGTGCCGCCTCCAACGCTTTGGCTTCCGGTGATAATTGTCTTCCCAATTCCATCACCCACCAACATGACATTTTTCAATTTGCTACCAATATTCACATTTTCCTTGTACACTCCTGCCTTCACATATATCACATATCTCCCACTCCCGCTTCTCTTCGCCGCCGCACTCACAGCTTCCGTCACGGTCTTATAGTCCCCGGACCCATCTTGCGCCACCACAACATCCGCCTTAGAGGCAGCGGACGACTGCAAGAGTTTTCGATTTCCGGGCTTAACCCAATCAGGAAAACCTTCAGTGTAACCACTGGCCTCATTGTTGTTGCCAGTGTAGCCTTTATTAATGGCTAAAGTGTTGCTGATCAAATACGACACATTTCTCGACATCATGGGCATGACGTTGCCCGTGACCCCAACGTCAACAAACCCGGCCCGACATGTCTCCATGTTGGTCAGGGCCGTGCTGAGCCACGTCTGTGCGTCAGCTCCCGAACACTTAACGTTGGGATCCACGGCGGTGTTGATTTTCACAACCATATTCTCGTACAGCTCTAAACAATCCTCCCATGCAGCCTTTTCTTGCTCGTTAAGGCACTTCGTGCCTAACGAGTACGTGTTATCTTTCTCATGCATGGCATGCTCAAGCGCCACTCCCATGGCAACGTTAAGGAAATCGGATTTATCCTTAATCTCTCCGCCATTGTTGCGGCTTAAAGACAGGTAATACTCGCACGGTTGCGGGTACGGGGTTTGGCTACACCAAGATTTTATCTCCGTTAGAGAATAGCCGGAAACCGCCGTGAAAATAAACGCCGTTAGGAATGAAAAAGCGAATAGCAATTGAAGATTTGCCATTTTTACTATTTGAGAGAGCTTTGGTGTTGTGGTTTTTGCAGGCTTGGTTTTGGTTTCTTTATATTGAAGCATTGGGGTGATCGAATGCAGGCTTGGCGATGGTGACGCATCATCTACTATTCCACATTTCTTTTTAATTTCCATATTCATATTGATTTTTTTTTTGTTCGGGTTCTACGATAATACTATTCAACTAATTATGTTTTTGATTTTTCCAATGGGCTAAAAATCTCAGAATGAGAACATATTGTTAAGTTGCGAGTTGCATGCGCGTTGACTCAGAAGAATATTAGATGGACAAAATCGAATTAGATATGGCTGCGCTGAAACCCTCTGGAAGTTTCGCTTAGGAAAGTAGACTACAATTCAAATAATAGTAAGAACAAGTAGACATTGTGGTCTTGTGGTACGAAGTTGCTCTTTCATATGCGAGGTCATGAATTTGAGTTCCCGCTGTGAGAGCAGTAAGAGCAGTAGTAACACAGTGCAAATTTTACAATTCAACTATTAGCTTAGCCTTTTAGTTGGATAGAGCACATACTTCTATTTGGTATCAGAGCGCACTAAAACTAAATGTCATGGGTTCGAATATCTAAGTAATTGATCCGCACACGTGAGGGGCGTGTTGAGCATATAATATATAAACATAAGTGACAAATAGTTGTAAGCCATTTCTATTACATTTTCCTCCATTCCATTATTTATCTTTGTAGAGTAATATTTTAATATCGAGCATATAGTGAGACTTTAAATACACACTTGTTGGCAATTTTCTATATTAAAAAAATAAAAACAAACATTAACATGTGACGGGTAAAATGGCAATCAATCAAAGCACGTAATTGTCCTATTTACCTACGGAATCGAAAAACTGAATCTAGAGAAAGTTTGTGAGATATGTATTGCCACGAAAGTGGAAACCTGGATGGATATATAGGAAGCAGAAAGATTCTGTTGACACAACGTGGCAAATATGTCCTCAAGCTAACTTTCAACACCCTATAAACTCCTACTTTTCTACTATTTATTCAATCATATGAATTGTAATGATAAACCCCAAATTTAAGTTTTTTGCTAGCTTTACATTAGTTAGAGGGAGAATAAAATAGTAATTTATTCATCAGATCAAGAGTTGTCACCAATTAGCAATCACTTTGCCTCGCCAAGTAAGAGTGTGCAGAACATGTACCTCTAGGTTCCCCCCACCACACACACACAAAAATCCAATTTAAATCTCCCGCCTCATATCTTATCCATGTTAGCATTTTGGTCTAAAAAATTGAACAAAAACCTCTCGATGGGATGCTCTTATAACATCTGAACGTTATATAAGATATGTAAGATTTAACACCTTGAGACACAATCAAATTGATTGATAAATTCAAAATAAAGTTAAGGCCCTGTTTGGTAAATGGCTGTTGGCTGTTTGGGTTATAATGTATGATTTGTTGATAATATTAGCTGTTTGTAGAATGTTATTTAATAAATTAGCTGTTAGCTGATAGCTGTTTGGTATAATTTCTTTTCTCAGAAAGCTAATTGAAAAGGCTGCTTTGAGTAGCATTTTGAATTTTAGCATTTTGGAGTTACAAAAAACTTATTAACCAAACAACTAATAGTGGTCAAATAAGCCAAAATTGGTAGGCTGATTATTTACCAAACAGGGCCTAATTGTTTTACTTTGATCGACTATAGTCATATAGTGCAGTGTGCAAATCACATGGTTTACATTGATCGGTAGGAAACAAAAAGAAAAAAAAAACTTGGAAATTCAGAAGTAAAATAAGGATGACTATATATTGATATCAAACACTTATCACTGTACAATTTTCTTATACTTGTGTAGCAATCATTCGTTCCCAACACAACATGCATTTACCACTACGTCAAAAGTTATATATAGTTAATGAATAAACATATTTATTTCCTTATATTTGCGTAATAGTTAGTGCCACAGTTACTTACTGATACCCAACAATTACATATGGGTGTAATTATAATTTCATCATACTATGAATTAAGTTTTGGTGCAGTACCATGAAATCCAATCATATATGTTGTAACTAACATGCATTTAATTTGACTGAAATGTGTTCAACTACCGGTATGTATTAATCCAATTTATAGTCTTTGTGCTTGAATTGAAGCATGAACGAATGATTTGTACCATTTAACCAATATTACTAGGATTGTATACATATATGTAGGCCAAGAGGGTTAATTGAAGACGTATAAAACACCACCAAATCTAACATGTTGGAGGAGTTTGCTTTGTTAGGTAAACGTGGAAAATTTTACACTGTTAATCCGTATCAATCAATATTGATAATATCATGTTTAATTACAAATGCTATTTTTTATGTATTATATTAGAATATCATGTATTACCAGCATTAGTAGCGACTAAAAAAATCCTACATGATATCTATAAATATATAATTTGTAAATATTTAGATAAACTCCGTCATAAATATTATTTGTATTAAATCTTTATTGTCAAAATCTTTAACTAAATACTTGTGTTTTTGATAAGTCTAACAATGTTTTATATTTATTGATTATTAATGTTTTTAACATGACTACTGAGTCTAAAGTTACGTTCTTCAAAAAAAAATAAACTAGTATCCATAATCGGACAAAATTTTCAAAATAATTTAATTTGGTAAGAAATTCAACAAATAATTCTTAGAAAAAATGAATAAAAAAAAACCCTTGCAACGATTTATAATTTCATACGTTCAATTGGATCTTCTTTGAATATTATGCATAATACAATTAGATAGGTGTGTTGAAATAGATAACCAATTCAAATAGGTAGAACATGATTAATGTTACTCATCAGTACTGTTTACTAAGAAAGGCAAACAATAGACAACAGTATGATAGTTGGGTCCTTTGTAATCTTGATGCGTCACTTCGGCCTGGTTCAACAACATTTGGTGCAATTATCACCTCACACAAGGGAGAGTTCATTGCCGCTATTTCGGGACCATTAACACCTGTCAATAGTGCCTATCTTGCCCAAGCCCTTGCAATTAAAGAAGTATTATCTTGGCTATTGGAGAAACATTGGCAGAAAATATGCAGCCAATCAGACTGTCAGCAAGTTTGTAACCTCTTCAACGACATCCCGGGATTTATCATATACCGATACTATTATTAAGGATACTGGGATAGTCATTGTCTCTCATCTAAATTTCAACCTTGTGCCCTTAGATATGTTAGTAGATCAGTAAATGTGCCAGCTCACACGTTAGCATGATATGCGCATTCGAACAATGGTTTATGTAGGTGGGAGGATATTCCCCGCAGTGTATTCATTCTTTAATTGATTCAGATGGTTTCTTAAAAAAAATAGACAACAATATAAATTATATTAGAGCATCCTTATCAGTGGAGTTTTTTCGTGGTTTTTGAGGAGTTTTTTGTAGGTGTGATTAGGAAAGAAAAAATGAGGGGTGATTAAAAAAAATTAGAAAATAACAGTGACATTATCCAAAAAATATGCAGTGATAAGGTCATCTCCAACCTTCTCTCCAAAACACCAAAACAGCAAAAAAAAAATAGTGTAATGGCGCTACAAATTTGCTCCAATCAACACTGCATCCCTCCAAAAATTTGGTGCATGGTGAACAGTGCAGCGCCATATTTGGTGCTGCACTGTTCATCTGCACCAAATGTGTTCTTAGTTTTTTTTTTTTCCCCATTTTGCCCCCCAGTTCTTACTTTAGTTTTAATATATTTTTACATTTTGTTAAATTATTAGATATAAACTTTATATTATTAAAAATAAATTATATCATTTGAAAGATCTCATCAAGACGATTAAAACAAGACTAATATTGAATATAAAATAATTAAAAATGAAACTACATAAAATATGAATTTAACAAAATTAAATCTAAAAAAAATTACTTTATATTATTTGCATAACATTGCATGATTATATTTTATATTAAAATATTAAAAGATAATATAAAGTCTTAATTTATGAGAAAATAAATTATTTTAGTGAAGAAATAAAGTTTGGTGTAGAATTTGGTGTAATGGGTTGGAGATGAAAAAAATTTGGTATAAGAATATGCTGGGAATATTCCTTTTGGTGTAGAATTTGGTGCAGAATTTGGTGTAGATGGTTGGAGATGGTCTAAGGGTGCTCTTAAAAGCTAAATATAAATATATATGATTTATTTTATTATTCCTTTTTTTTTTTTAATTCTAAATGTATATGCTTCTATAAGTTTAATCCATTATAACCCCAACAATCATAACAATAAAAAGATCGAAATCAAAGGCCTGAAGTAAACGGCACGTTTGTGGCGGGTAACCAAGAGTCACCGCCGATGAAGCTGCCGACGGTGAACTGGGACGCCTCCGTTTCACTGGTGATCACGTGATAACCACCCCAAGTCACCCTATTAGCCGTCGACGCCCCTGCCCCGGTGTTCAAATACTCGCCGTAGTATAATGTATTTAGCGCAAAACTCCCATCCCACGCCAACCAACCCGCCGGATTAATCAAACTATCCAAGAACGTCTTCATGAACACCGTGCGCGAATATTCCTTCCACGGCCGTCCCAAGTAAGTCTTGACGGAGCTCACGGAGCCCTCTAGGTCGGACGCGGCCGTGACTTTGCTGTCGTGGATTGATATTCCGGTGTTCTGATTCGGGTCGGTCCGGCCTTGGGCGGTGATTGTGTTGACCTTGTTTGGTGGGTTTCGGGCATAAATGTTGCAGTTTTGGAAGACGGCGGCGGAGTTACCGAAGATGAAGTCGACGGTGCCGTAGATGTCGCATTCTCTGTAGAATTGCCTGTCTGAGTAGACATAGAGCGTGTCTTGATAACCCTCGAAGCCGCATTGGTAGAATACTGAGAGATCGGAGCCGGACCGGAGAGCCACGGCCTGGTGGTTTGCTGCTCCGGCGGTGTTTCTGAATGTTATGCCTTGTCCAATAAACCCATCTCCGACCACAGCTGAAACGTATTGAAAATAATTAATTGAACATAGTATGCTTCTTAGACTTTCAAATTGTTATTGATTCTTTAACGTTCAATTTGTTGCCATCTGATAATCAAAGTTAACCATACATATATAGTCATTCAAATATCAAATTTTAAACACATGTAATCCTTCCAAGATGACTGGGGCTGGTCAAATTGTGAAAGTTGAAAGCCAGAAGTGATTAATTTGAACAGATAATATCAATTTCAAAGTTGAAGGATTATCACATGTGATCAATTTGAAAGTTTAACTAAGTGTGACAATACAACTATACTTAAGGATCCATATCAGATTAACTCTTAATTGTTGATTAGAGAAAGGAAACAATTGCCTTTTTTGTCATTCTGGCCTAAGTTATATGTATGATTTTGAACCCTAAGCTATGTGTAAAGTTACTATTTTAGTACCTAAAAGACAAAATTAGTGACTTTATTAATATGTTTGTAGCAGAAATAGTTTTAAAAAATTAAATATGGACTCACATAATTCAGATAAAAGATAGAAGCTTCTTTTTTTTTTTCTTTTTTTTTTTCAATTAGACAAAAATTTAGATTAAACAAACAATTATGCATAAGGATTAGTTGATTACCAACAGTGGCGGATTTGAAGGTGGTGGATCCACCGCCAACACTCAGGCTTCCGGTGATAATTGTTTTCCCAATTCCGTCGCCGACCAACATGATGTTCTTCAAACTGGTACCAATATTCACATTTTCCTCATACACTCCACCCTTCACATATATCACATATCTCCCACTCCCGGTCCTCTTCCCGGCCGCATTCACGGCATCCGTCACGGTCTTATAGTCCCCGGACCCATCTTGGGCCACCACAATATCCGCCTTAGAAGCAGCCGACGACTGCAAGAGTTTTCGGTCACCAGACTTAACCCAATCAGGAAAACCGCCAGTGTAGCTGGTAGTTTGACTGTTAGTGCTAGTTAACCCTTTGTTAACTGCTAAAGTGTTGCTGATCAAATAGGAAACGTTGTTTGACATCATGGGCATGACGTTGTCCGTGACGCCCACGTCTATAAACCCGTCCCGACATGTCTCGAGGTTGGTCAGGGCGGCGCTGAGCCACGTCTGCGCATCCGCCGCCGAATTTTTGACGGCGGGATCAACGGTGGCGGTTATTTTCCCGACCGTAACCTCGTACAGCGCCAAACAATCCTCCCATGCAGCCTTTTCGCGCTGGTTTCGGCATTTCGGGCCTAAAGTGTACGCGCTATCCATAGCGCGTTTGGCATGTTCCAACGCCAAATTCACGGCGACTTTTAAGAAATCCGATTTATCCTTGATCGGAGCGGCGCCGTTACTGGGGCTCTGAGACATGTAGTATTCGCATATCTGGGGATAGGGAGTTTGGCTGCACCAAGTTTTTATCTCCGCCGTAGAGTAGCCGGAAACCGCCGTGAAAATGAAAGTTGCTAGGAATGAACAGGTGAATAGCAATCGGAGATTAACCATTTTCAGTGGTTTTTAGTGTTTGAGAGAGCTTTGGTTGTGTGGATTTTGCAGGCTGTTTAAATAATAGTATATTGGGGTAGTCGAATGAAATTTTGTTTAGTTTGTACAATGTTTTAATATATTTTTTTTGTTATTTCCAATGTTCGAAAATCTCTGAATTAGAATATACTACATAGTACATACTGTAGCTTGTTGACTAGCTAGAAGACAATTTATACGGAGTAATTAATTATGTGTTAAAATTA
Organism: Ipomoea triloba; assembly: GCF_003576645.1. Lineage (NCBI taxonomy): Eukaryota > Viridiplantae > Streptophyta > Magnoliopsida > Solanales > Convolvulaceae > Ipomoea > Ipomoea triloba. The sequence continues at coordinate 1,468,361 of NC_044919.1, read as the reverse complement.
TTTTAATATATTATATCATAGGACTAACTTACCTGGCTAGATATTTTATTTTTCAGATTTTTTATTTTTCATTTTTTTTCGGAAAGTTGGGGGTGGAAAGATAAAGAGAAAAGTAGCTTAGATTATTCATGCCTGAACTTTTTAAACTAAGATGGCATGTCAAGCTCTCATACCGAGTTGAATTTGAAATTTTAATTTGAGGTAATTAAGTCTTCTCAACCTGTTGAAGCACAAAGAGTCAATTTCGATATCTCCTCCATTGAGACTCGAACTCATGACCTTTTATTTGAAGGAGGCCACTACATGCTATTTGAGCACAAGGTGCTTGGCAAATATTTTAAAAATTTAAATTTACTCTTTCATATTTTATGTTTTCTAATAATGCGTATTCAATGTAGTAGTCCTCATCAAAGGAACAGGGACTAGTATCATAATGTATGTAAAATTTCAGCATAAGCAATAATCTTCAGTTTTAATTATTATTATTATTATTATTATTATTATTATTATTATTATTATTATTATGTCACAAGAGTCTTAATCAGCATATATGAGGTCTAGCCAATAGAAGACAAAGAAGAAGATAGATTGAAGGCGTACGCAGGTTATGACTTCCAACTTTGGTAGGAATAATATTTAACAAAACAATATATATAATTGACTAGCTTTTTGCATGGCTGCATGCAATGCCAATTTAAATGGATATATATGTAATCATATATAATAGCTAGCCAAATGGATAACGATTTCGTTAAACTAGAACATTACCCACAATTTGCCTTAAAATTGCTATGTTTTATATTTGCAACTTGTTCTTCCCAAAAATCCTTTTATAAGCCATCTTAGGGTATATTTGATTCAAACGATTGGAATAGTAATGAGAATAAAATATTTGGCTTAATGCATACATAATGACCTTTCTATTTTTTATTTTCATTTTTCAAAAGTAAAGAAGAAAAAAGGTAATGAGTTTTTTTAATTAATTACCAAAGGTTTGAATTCAATAGTAGTAGTATAATAAAAGTATAAAAGCCACCAACCAAACACCACCTTATTTAATACTTCCTTTATGAATTTGTATGAACTATACAAATATATTTTTATTTAAAATACTTATTATTGGGGGCAACTACGTACAATGTACCAACTTGGTCAGACTGTTGATTTAATAACCACAAAGTTAAATGCAAGTTCGACTCTCAAGAAAGGAGCCTAGTATGGAGCTTAATTGTTACAAGAATCATGCTTCACCCACTGGCTCACGTTTGTATTTTACTGAAATCATAAGGACGTATTATCATATATTATATAGACTATTTGTGTCTTGTGATGACGCCATCTTCATACTGGTCCAACGTCTTGAAATGACGACACTATTCGACAATTATAATAATGTTTTTAGATTAAAAAAATTCAGTTCATCATAATTAATCATAGTTATCAAAGAAGATTAATAAAACAGATCAATCAGTATACTATCTGGAAATTTAAAAATTTTTATTCAATAAATGTAGGGTACAAATAAAGAATAACAATTAAACACAATACAACAAAAATAAAAAATTGAAAATCACAAATATATGCTTTGTTTGTTCAAAGCATGTTTCTACCTTTAAATTTAATCGATAAAATCAACCCCAACTATAAGAAATAACAAATCAAAGGCCAGAAGTGAACGGCACGTTTGTGGCGGGTAACCAAGAGCCGCCGGCGATGAAGTTTCCGACGGTGAACTTTGAGGCCTCCGTTGCACTAGTGATCACATGATAACCGCCCCATTTCACCCTGTTAGCCGTGGACGCCCCCGCTCCGGTGTTCAAGTACTCGCCGTAATACAATGTACTTAGAGCAAAAGTCCCATCCCATGGATACCAACCGGCTGGTTCGATTACCCCGTCGAGAAATGTCTTCATAAAAACGGTCCGAGAATATTGCTTCCACGGCCGTCCTAGGTACGTTTTGACGGAGCCACTAGAGCCCTTTAAGTCGGAGGCCGCCGTGACTTTGCTGTTGTGGATTGATATTCCGGTGTTCTGGTTGGGGTCGGACCGGCCTTGGGCGGTGATGGTGTTGATCTTGTTTGGTGGGTTTCGCGCGTAAATGTTGCAGTTTTGGAAGACGACGGCGGCGTTACCGAAGATGAAGTCGACGGTGCCGTAGATGTCGCATTCTCTGTAGAATTGCCTGTCGGAGTAGACGTAGAGAGTGTCTTGATAGCCCTCGAAGCTGCATTGGTAGAACACTGAGAGATCGGAACCAGAGCGTAGTGCCACGGCCTGGTGGTTTGCCGCTCCGGCGGTGTTTCTGAATGTTATGCCTTGACCAATAAATCCATCTCCAACCACAGCTGAAACGTATTAAAATTGCATTAGTTTTTTTTTTTTCTTCTAAATTCTGTGTTCTTTTTTCAGAGTATTCCACCTAGAAATCAGCTAAAAATCATTTATTTAGATTATGGCTTATTGGCTTACCAACTGTGGCTGATTTGAAGGTGGTGGTGCCGCCTCCAACGCTTTGGCTGCCGGTGATAATTGTCTTCCCAATTCCATCACCCACCAACATGACATTTTTCACTTTGTTACCAATATTCACATTTTCCTTGTACACTCCTGCCTTCACATATATCACATATCTCCCACTCCCACTTCTCTTCGCCGCCGCATTCACAGCTTCTGTCACCGTCTTATAGTTCCCGGACCCATCCTGCGCCACCACAACATCCGCCTTAGAAGCGGCCGACGACTGCAAGAGTTTTCGGTCACCGGGCTTAACCCAAGCGGGGAACCCACCCGAGTAGCTCGCTGCCTCATTGGTAGTAGTAGTGAACCCCTTGTTAAGGGCTAAAGTGTTCCTGATCAAATCCGACACGTTGTTCGACATCAAGGCTGTCAGAACATTGTCGGTGACCCCAACCTCGGCGAACCCGCCCCGACACGTCTCGAGGTTGGTCAGCGCCGTGCTGAGCCACGTTTGCGCGTCCGCTGCTGAACACTTAACGTTGGGATCCACGGCGGCGTTGATTTTCATAACCGTATTCTCGTACAGCTCCAAACAATCCTCCCATGCAGCCTTTTCACGTCCGTTACGGCATTTTGGTCCTAACGAGTACGTGTTAGCTTTTGCATGCATGGCATGCTCTAGCGCCAATCCCACGGCCACATTGAGAAAATCCGATTTATCCTTAATGGGTCCGCCATTTCTATAACTCTGAGACAAATAATATTCACACTGCTGCGGATACGGCGTCTGGCCACACCAAGATTGTATCTCGGCCGGAGAATAGCCGGAAACCGCCGCGAAAACAAAAGCTGCCATTAACAAACTAGTATAAAGAAATCGGAGAGTTGCCATTTTCATAGGCTTTTAGTGTGTATTTGAGAATGGAGAGAGCTTTGGTTGTGTGGTTTTTGTAGGCTCCGTTTAGTGTCTTTATATAGAGCCATTTCGGCGGTTGCATGCAGGCTTCGCGATGGGGAGGACGCAATATTCCTTAGTTCTTTTTAATTGTTTGTTGTTATACTTTTCAACTAATTATGGGTTTTACAATGGGCTAAGAATCTCGGAATAAGAACGTACTAATGTTGCATATTGAATATAAGAACTTTATGTAATACAAAATTGAATGAGAATGGCTGCGTTGAAACCGTGTGGAACTGTGGACTTTTATTGCGCGCGCTACCAAAGCTGTAAAGTGTGCTATTAATATAATATTGACTTGTAACTTTTATATATATATATATAATTCAAGATCAAATGACAACCACTCCTCCCGCTCCTCCCGTGCGAAATAGCTGTTGTGCAACTTGTAATGGTTGATTGTGAATTTGCTAATAAGTGATTGTACAATCTGGAAACCTGCATTTCTGTAACTATTTTTGTATTTTAGGATGTGGAACTTGCATTGTAATGAATGATTGTGCAACTTGTAATTTTATTTTATTATCATGTAATATGTAATACCGAATTGTGCAACTTGATCGTAAAGCTAGTTCGCACGTTCGTAATAGGGAAGGGGATGGGGAAAGGGTCACCACTAAAAATCAAAGGTCATTGTCGAGTACCATGGTTAACATGACCAAAATTTTATTCTCACAAAATCTGCCAACGTGAATTCATGCTTCAAATTAAAGCATGTTTCAGATTTCGTGCATTTGGTAATCTCGTGTTTGAAAATTACACTATAAAGAATCTATGCGATGGACTAAGCGGAAAGAATGAAGTCAAAAATCAAACTCTGCACGTAACTTTTTAATACAATAATCATGATCCACCCATTCGCCACTCTTTTCAAGACTATCTAACCGCTTTATATTTACTAATTGTAGATAACATTGTTAATCCGGTGTAAATTAATCAACTAAAACTATATTAAGAGATTTAAATTTTGCACTTCGTATAAAGAAAGAGTAATGCTAGCCATCCATTCTAAAAACTCCCCTCTCAATTTTCTCTCATGATGTAGCATCATCTAATTGGATTATTACCCTCATGGACAACTTAATTGATCACAGTGGTGAAGTTTGAGAACAATAACTCGGAATCGAGTCTCACCAGTAGCATCAGTTGAGTTAGCATGATTTACATCTTTCCGGGGTTGGGATTCAACAGTTTGAGATCAACAGTTTGAGAACAATCTGATTGATCAGATTATTTAGTATTTAATTAAAAATGTATGGGGTCAGCCAATTCATATCACCCTAATAAATATAAGCCACATCATAGCGGGAAATTTATGAAGGGTAAATAGAAGAATTTTTCATATAAAGAGATTGATTAAGTTGAATTATCCGAGTTTATTAGGTGTGCCGTAGCCGTATTTTGTGTCCTAACCTTCCTATTTTTAGGTTTGATTTGTCTTATTACGTACCATAATTCTCTTACGTCTATGCAAGATAGGTTGCACCCCTCCTATAAATGGCATGTCACAATTATTCTAATTACCAAAAAGTTCAGAAGAAAAATAGTAAAAAAGGTTATTGATCAATACAAGTAATGTAATAGGAATATCAGGTAACGAAAAGACTATAAAAGTGATCTAATAGTATTTGAAGTGTTCAAGATAGATAAAATTGAAATTCGATTAAATTAGTTTTATTTCATAAGATATCGATAGAACTCATAAAAAGAAAAATGATAGCTTAATTTGTCTTGAAAGGGATGACTTAGTGGGTGGAGCATGAGTTTTGTATTTTAAAAGTCACAAGTTTAATTATTGTCAAATCCTCTTAATTAAACATGTCACACATGATCTTACTCGTATGATTTAATTTTTCTATGGCTTATGAGCTATTACACATAAATAGTGTTTATCTAATATATACATTCAGTGGTAATTTTGAATTTTCCACATAATTGAAAGAAAGATAGTTCGATCAGAAACAAATAAATTTTGAAAATGTTTGTGTTTTACTATTTTCGAATCAGCAGAATATCATGTAGAAATTAAGAATACTTTGTTATTTAATAGTAGGATACAAAGATTAGAATGACAATGGACAATATAATAATACAATCAATGTCAATTTAATTGACTACAATACAATCTGATATATATATGCTTCCTTTTAATTATATACTATTATTATTATTATTATTTTAAAAGCATTATTCTATAAATTTAATTGATAATAATCCCAATTCCACTACTATAGCGATGAATGAACAAATTAGAGGCCAGAAGTGAAAGGCACATTTGTGGCGGGTAACCAAGAGCCGCCGGCGATGAAATTTCCGACGGTGAACTTTGACGCCTCCGTTGCACTAGTGATCACATGATAACCGCCCCATTTCACCCGGTTGGCCGTGGAAGCCCCGGCTCCGGTGTTCGAGTACTCGCCGTAGTACAATGTATTTAGCGCGAAACTCCCATCCCACGGCAACCAACCCGCCGGATCGATCAAGCTATCGAGGGACGATTTCATGAAGACTGTTCTAGAATATTCCTTCCACGGCCGCCCCAAGTAGGTTTTGACGGAGCCTAGAGAGCCTTTGAGGTCCGAGGCGGCTGTGACTTTGCAGTTGTGGATTGATATTCCGGTGTTCTGGTTCGGGTCGGTCCGGCCTTGGGCGGTGATGGTGTTGGTTTTGTTTGGTGGGTTTCGGGCATAAATGTTGCAGTTTTGGAAGACGACGGCTGCGTTACCGAAGATGAAGTCTACAGTGCCGTAGATGTCGCATTCTCTGTAGAATTGTCTGTCGGAGTAGACGTAGAGAGTGTCTTGATAGCCCTCGAAGCTGCATTGGTAGAACACTGAGAGATCGGAACCGGACCGGAGCGCCACTGCCTGGTGGTTTGCTGCTCCGGCGGTGTTTCGGAATGTTATGCCTTGAGCGATAAATCCATCTCCAACCACAGCTGAAACGTATTAGAATTGCATTAGTGTGATAATTTTAGTTGAATTTTGTATAGTCTCTGACTCTACGTAGACTTTCTTAAAATCTTTTAAACTTTTTTAGGTTGGTTTAAAAATTACTCTGTATTTATTTAGATTATGGCTTACCGACAGTGGCTGATTTGAAGGTGGTGGTGCCGCCTCCGACGCTTTGGCTGCCGGTGATAATTGTCTTCCCAATTCCGTCACCAACCAACATGATATTCTTCACGCCGGAACCAATATTCACGTTTTCCTTGTACACTCCTGACTTCACATATATCACATATCTCCCACTCCCACTTCTCTTTGCCGCAGCATTCACAGCTTCCGTCACCGTCTTATAGTTCCCGGACCCATCCTGGGCCACCACAATATTAGCCTTAGAAGCCGCGGACGACTGCAAGAGTTTTCGGTCACCGGGTCTAACCCAATTAGGAAAACCTTCAGTGTATCCTGTTGCCTCGTTGTTGGTTGCAGTGAACCCTTTGTTAAGGGCTAAACTGTTGCTGATCAAATACGACACGTTATTTGACGTCACCGCCGGTAAAATGTTACCGGTGACGCCGAGGTCAACGAACCCGGCCCGACACGTCTCGAGGTTGGTCAGAGCCGTGCTGAGCCACGTCTGTGCGTCCGCCGACGAACACTTAACGTTGGGATCGATGGTGGTGTCGATTTTCTGAACCATATTCTCGTACAGCTCCAAACAATCCTCCCACGCCGCCTTTTCACGACCGCTACGGCATTTTGTGCCAAGCGAGTACGTGTTATCTTTAGCGCTCTTGGCATATTGCAACGCCAAATTCTTGGCGACTTTTAAGAAATCCGATTTATCCTTAATCTGCCCGCCATTATTGTAACTTCGAGACAAGTAGTACTCGCATGGTTGTGGGTACGGAGTTTGGCTACACCAAGATTTTATCTCGGCCGGAGAGTAGCCGGAAACCGCCGTGAAAATGAAAATGGCTAGGAATGAACTAGCAAATAGAAACTGGAGATTCGTCATTTTCAGTTGGTAGTATATGATATAGCTTAGGTTGTGTGATTTCCGCAGGCTACATTTAGGTTCTTTAAATAGAAGGAATTATGGGATATTGGGATGGTCTAATGAAGCTTCGTATTATCTTTTAATTATCCTTTATTTTTTTTAAATAAAATTGTTTAATATAATTTTTCCAATGTGCATAAAATGTCAAATGTACTATTATAGCATGTTGACTAGAAGAAATTTTGCATTACAAAATTGAATTAAGTGGAATTCCTATTCCTATATAATAACTAACAAATTGAGCAAACAGAAAATATTAGTAAGAATCAAACTTTTGATTATTTAAGTATGTACGATAATAATTTTTCACTTTTCAACTCACTCTTTTGGAATTTCGAGAGCCTTACTCGCTAAATCTTTTGTCAATATAATATATCAATTTACTCTTTTTGCAAAGAAGCAGAAAGAAACATTGGAAAACTATGCCCACTTGTAACAAAAGAAGAAAAAAGTGATGTGTAGTTGTTGAGGTGGGAAATTCTTAATCATAACTAGATTATATATTTTTTTTTAAATAAAATTTGACGTGGAAAATGGCAAACAATCAAAGCACGTAATTGCCCTATTAATCTACTCACGGAATTGAAAAACCGAACCTAATATATTGTTACCTTAATGTCTGAAAACTGGCCTAGCTAGATACGAGCATATATGAAGCCGATGTATGTGAAGATTGTGTTGACACTTGGCAAATGGCAATGTAATCCATGACTTTCAACATGCTTTAGAGTTGTACTTGTGTACAATTTAATTGCTTATTTATTTCTAACGGAGATTGTAAACGCTAATGAAAGTAACATCTTAGTTGACATAATTACGTAGGATTTTCTCCGAACTAGTTCATTTCTTACAACTCAAACTTTCTTCTCCCCATTCCACCTCACACTCTCTCCTCTCAACCTAAGGAATTCGATCTACGCACTCAACACAAGACAAATTCAAATCAATTCTACATATACGATGATAAGTTTGAAATATAAAGTTAGTGTTTTTCAGTTTTTAGTGCTTTTACCTTGGAGATAGATAGAAGTTAAGTGCTTTTCAATTTTCAGTGTTTTTACCTTGGATATATATAGAGGAGGCGAATCGCTTGACATGCCTCAATTGGCGAGCTAGTACTCCTAACTTTGAGATTGTTGGAGGAGATAAATTAAATCTTGAGATGTATCTCAATTGGCCAATAAGCTTCCATATGCTTGTACACTATTTCGAACCGTGTATTATGTGACTGCTAGCAAAGCAAAGCGCTTATGAATTTATTTTGGGTTGATTGACAAGTTAAACTATATATATGAGCTTTTAAAATTGAATTCACTCAATAACATTTGTAGTTTCATTCGTTATGTGCAAAAAGAGATCATCTACTCTATACAATTATAATTTTAAGATATTAATAACTACTGGGGTGCAAATACTAGTGCAAAAATCTCTCTCTCTCTCTATATCTCTCTCTCTCTCTCTCTCTCTCTCTCTCTCTCTCTCTCACACACACACACACACACACACACACACATATATATATATTATAATTATAAGATTTCAAGTTTGACTCTTTGTATGTTGGGTGACTTTGAACAACTTAGGCTAATTTACCTTAGCTTATTGTGATGATTTGTCGGCTATGACTACTTAGAGTGTGCAAAGTACATTAAAGCTCTTTCTCACTCAGCTCCTCCATTCAATCGCCACTAAAGAGTCATTCTCAATCCTCAATGCCATATATTTTTATATTTACGTGACAAATCAGACTTCAACTAGTTAAATTTGGTAGCATTTGATACGTTTTCAACTATCTTGCCCAACATATATGTGCACAATCTTAATTGGCAATTAATGTTAGATATTTGGCTTAATCATTCATTATATTTATGTTTGAATTACTTGAGACAATTAATTGAAAGACTTCGTAGATTAAAAAGCAATAGATATTGATAGTTAAACTCATGACAGTTAATACTTAAATTAAACCATGTGTTAACAGCAACATGATTGGATTTCCGGCCTAGTTCTGCACTAAGACTTAATCCCTAGTATGCTGACATTATAATTTGGGAAATTTTTCCATATGTAATATAATAACTATCACGAGTACAAAGTTTTTTTTTTAACATTTTTTTAAAAAAAAAATTCTAGTAACAAACCTTATACAAAAGAAAAAAAAAAAGAAGAAGAAGAAATTGCTCGCTCAAAATATTAGTCCCAATAATGACAAATTAATGTTTAAAAAATTGTATTACAAGTACTAATCGTATTCCATATTCTTAACGTGTTGATTAATTAATCATTAATTTTAAAGTGTAAATCACTTTCTTTTTTTTTTTTGGGACCAATAATCAATAGATAATGTAGTGTGGCTATAATATATACTATTTGTGAAGCTCAAAAAAAAAAAAGAGACTAAATTTACACATATTTTATAATTATTTATAACATACAATTCTTTTGACTTATAATCATAAATTATATAAATAATATAGACAGGTTGGACATTAATTAACATTGTTTAATTTGTTTACGAATTCTTCTTTTTCTTTCTTTAGCATGAATTATTTTTTGAAGTACCAAAATGACATATTCCTGTTTTTGACATGATCAAGCAATTTAATTAAGTTGTTAAAAATCATTAGTGCTTTTGTTAAGACCCCATTACAAAATACCAATACATTCATCCCTCTACACTCATACTTATAGTGTATCTCTAACACCTGATCCAATGTACGCTGCAAGTCTAAAAGGAGTCAATAAGAGTTCAAAGTGTGAGCCGTTCAAAGTGTGGACAATAACATAGTTTCTAGTCTAAATACTTAAACCCTAATTATTAGAGACAAAATATTTGACAAAAGCAATTAAATCAAGAAGAAGTTCATCATATACTCCCATGCCATCTTTTAAAAAAATGAATAGATAGATAGATATATAGATAAATAAATATTCTATAATATATGATATAAAAAAAATTGCATTGATTAAAACGGTTAGGAATTTGTTTGACATTTATTTATTTATTTTGTAAGACTTATCCATAATGCATAATCCGTAATAATTGAAGTCTGCTGCTTTATGTGATTGATCAACATTATCTGTGTGCTAATACAATTCCCATTGATTGAGACATCATTGCCATATTATTACTAACGAAACCAAGGAAAATGCAAAAATCTAATACTAGTCGTTTGATGGGATGTATGGGTAACTAACTTGCCTCCCTTGACCACTAAAAAGCAACTATAGCCTATAGGGAAGTTTATAACATCACACGTAAAAGTAAACATATTTTAATACTCAACGTTCTCAATATTCCAGTAATTTCAAGTCAAATAATACTCATGATTTCATACAATTCGATCTATGATAAGATTTTAACTTAACTACATCCGCTTACTGGAGAAAGTTTTTGAACAAAGTTAACGGTCCATTTTTTTTTTTAGTGTAGACCTGACGTGCCAAGTAGGCGCACACCTTCCGCGAACACGGTATGCTTTTTTTTCTTTTAAAAATAGAATTCCTCAAAAATTGTGTCAAAATTAATTAAACTCCGATCCTTTACACTAAAGTTGTTTAATTTCCCTCCTTCTCTACATTGGAAAAATCTGCCAAAATTTTCTAAATAGTAATACTACACATACTTCCACTTTCTACACCATCTTCTACTCTCTGCTTACATAGTTACATGGCACACTTTGATTCATTCAAAAAGGAAAAATGTAAACCACAGTATTTATTACTTTATTCTCTTCTTCCTCCAATAAAAATAAAACACGTGGCAGGGGTTTAAAAAGACCCCAATAAAATTACTCTTAGAGCCTAGCTTTTTTTTTTTTTTTTTTTGCTTAGACAAGTTGTATTACATATTTATTCAAAGTTAAAATATGAATATTTTTAAAGAAGATATATATTTATATATTTATTCCTAGATCAATGAATAAGTTGACTCATGCGGTTGTTAGAGTTGTTCGTTCTTAAACTGGTCATTCTATTTGGATTTTTTCTCTTTCTTATTGTATTGAACATTTGATTTAATGAAGTTATTGTTTTCCTTTCACAAATAACCTAGATATATATAATTTTCTTTATGGATGTAAATTATGAATTGAATTTAAAGAAAAGTGGCCTTAAACCAAAACATGTGAAATGAATGCCTTAATTAGAAAGGAGAAAGGTATAAAGCAAACCACCTTCTAGTCGTTGAACCCGACAGGGCAACAAGAAAAGTCATTTGTTCCTAATATGCTTTGAGCAATGAGCATATTAAGTTCTATTATATATATTAATCAACGTTGATTGTATTTGTCATTCATGGAATCATATATGGTCTTCGCCTTTGTTGTCGTGATCTTCTTGTTCTCATCGATCTGCATGCAGTCAAACCAAGAAAAGGCATATCAAGAAGTGATCATATTTTCTGCCACTCGATCATCTCAACACTATGGATGATGTATGAATCGTTAATTGAGTGACGATAGAATTCAAGAATTCTTATACCTAAAATTTATCAGTATAATTACCTGACCATACACTTATGCTTAATCAACCTAATAATTTACACAACATAAAATATTACGTCAGTCATGTCGAATAATTCTATATCATTGTGCAATTAAAAATAAAATAGTAATAAAATTAATTAATAATATCAAATGAAGAAATCCGGGTGCAATATTATTTCGCTAAACTTTACTTTTTTGTTTAGATTATGACACTAACGGATAATATAACGCTTTAAACATTTTTAAATGCAAATTTATAAAACCGTGAGTGCTATGTAATTATGCATATAACTTTAACTCATAAAATAAATAAAAATAATTAATAATAATAATAATAATATGATGATGATGATGAAACTACGTTCTCACCTACGTCAAAGTCAGATCATTAACAAAATCCAGCTTTTTGCAAAAAAATAAAAAATAAAAAAATCCAGCTAATTAAATGGATAACGATATGATTTCGTTAGTTTTCGTTAATCTAGACTCTATATATAAGTGATTGCGACGGCTCTCATTTAATGTGAATAAAGCATTATTTGATTTTTTATTCCAAAAAAAAAAAACATTATTTGATTTTTCTTTTCCTTTAGAAAATTGATAAGTCCATACTTCATGTTATCATTTTCCTTGTATAATATAGACAACATTTAATGACAGTTGAATAATATGTTGATGAGTCTTATATAATTAAGGAAATAATTAATTAAAGTTGAATAATATGTGATGGGGTAAGTTGATATGAAGTATCCCCAACATTATCTTTCTTTTCTTTTTCCATTTTTAAATTTTTGATAAATAGAGAGGAATAATTTCTCTTCTTTTGAGTTAGTTCTTTGCATTGTAGACCCTAGTCTAAAAATAACTTTCATATTTTGTATTTGTAGGTGATAAATTCGGTATATGCAATTAACATTTTTTGTACTTATAGCTATCATATTATGTATCAGCAGTTATCAACTTAGTTGTTTGCATATACAGAAACTGTTAATTTTAGATACAAAATGTGTTAACTAAATGTACATAATTTTTGTATCATGGTTCACAATGCAATATGAACCATGGTCCATGGTCAATAGTTATGCCATGGACCCGGATCCACATTGCAAGGTGGACCCATCACATTTACATACTGAATGTTCACAATTTATATGCTGAATGTTTACAATTCAAAGTGTGAACATTCAGTATGTAAATTAACATTTAGGGTGTGTTTGGAAAGGTGGAAAATGACTTCTGGAAAATGATTTCATTTTCAGTGTTTGGATATACCTTGGAAAACTGTCTTTTTGTGTGTTTGGTTCATTTTCCAGAAAATGAGTGAAAAATGTATAATTATATTTTATTATTTTATTTAAAATATAAAAATATATAAATTAATAATATTTATTATAAATAAATTTTTAAAACAAATGGGCTGCTCTGGTTTCTGGCCTCGCCATAAACCATAGCCGGTGGACTGGAGAGGGACGGCCAAGGAAGTCATTTTCCGGAAAAAAAGAGCTTATTTTCCGTGGTCAACGAAAATCATTTTCCGTTGACCACATTTTTCGGATATTCTCAAACACCAAAAGGCTGGAAAATGTTTTCTGGAAATCATTTTTCGAGTTACCAAACACACCCTTAGTTGTGAATATTCAATATATAAATTGTGAACATTCAGTATGTAAATTGTGAATTTTATATCTGGGTCCACAGAATAATTTGCCGGGTCCATGGTATAACAATTGGGAAAAATGGGGAGAGATTACGGGCCTGCCATTTGTGTTTTAATAGGCTTATTAAAAGCCCATTTGATTTGAAGAGTCCAAAGTTGGGCCAGCATTCAATACTATTACGGGCCCAAAAAAAGGCCTTAAGAGTTAATTTAATACGAAATTACGAACATTGACTTTAAATTAAAATATTATACGCGTCACCCCACCCCCCCGCCACTATACTTTCATTTCTATTATTTTTATCCCCTGCTGAAAACCCTAATTCAAAATCCCCTCTCACTTCTTCACTCAACCTCTGCAATACCTTAGAATCAAGGTAAGCTTCTCTGCTATTCATTTCGGCTTGTGATATGTATATGTTATGTTTGTATGCATGCGTTGAGATGATCGATTGATAAGAGATAAGATGATTGATCCTGTTTGATTACAGTGCCGAGAGTGATGGCTGGAGGATCAGAGGGTGCTGAAACTGCTCTATCTTGCGCTCAATGTGGAAAACCTGCTCATCTTCAGTATGTATTTAGTCACGCATACACAGAAATTCATATGCATGCGTATACTTATATCGTGTGTGTTTGTGTTTGCTCAAGGAGCTGTCCTGCTAGCATATTTCTTAGTTGTGTATGCATTTTCTGTAATTTATGTGATTTTTTGTGTTTTATATAAGCCTGATAGCACATTTGTTAATTGTCGACGCATTTTCCACAATTTGTGTGATTTTTGTGGTGTGTTTGCATCATTCCATGTGTGTGTGCATATATATATATATATATATATATATATGAAATATATTTCCTGTATGTAATAAATTCTTCCTTGTGCATACTTTCAATTTGATAAGCAATATTAGTCATTGTTATGCTGCTATTTTTTCCATGAAATGGAAATATAAATCATTTGGATTGTCAGCTAACTTATTTCTGTAATTTTTAGCTTGATAAATGGACTCTGTCTATGATTCCTCCAGGCTCCAGCATCTAGTCCATTTATTTATTATATTTTTATGGTTTTGCAGGTGCCCCAAATGCATTGAGTTAAAGCTTCCTCGCGAAGGGGCTGCTTTCTGGTTTGTAACTATGACCTGCACTTTCTGAATTTATTTTCACCACAATTTTTTTTTTCCATAGTTATGGTGGATGAGTTTGTTTTTGGAAATGCATGTATGATGAGGAGTACTCTCAATTGGTATCATAGGGTGACAGTCGATACATTTCTTTTGTTGTTAACATGTTGTATGATGCTATAAAGACCAGTGGTTGATGTTACACTTGTAGATACTTAAATTGGCCAATGGAATAAAATGTGTTGTTACAGGAAGAGTAGTTCTTTGATGTTTATGCAATTATGCCTGCTGAACCTTTGTTCTACCTACATCCTTAGCTTAGTATTTTATTTTTGATGAAGATCACTTCTATCTACAGCACACAGGATTGTTTCAAGTCTTCCTGGAACTCCCATAAAGCAGTTCACTTAAAGGCAAAACTGTCTTCTCTTGCAACTGACACTCCAGGAGAAAAGAATGGTTCTTCTACTGATGGCTGGTTATATTGCTTGAAGAAAGGACAGGCTCGAACACCAAAACTTCCTCATTTTGACTGGACTGGGTATTCTACTAAATTTGTATTTTTTTCATTGTAATAATTGATTTGTTTTTCTTTCAAACTGGTTTGAGTTTTGGTTGGTGAAGACTGAAAATGTGCATAGTATGATTGTAACTGAGATGATAATGCCAAAGATGGCTATGCGGAAATACAAGGAAGACCATATTAGCATTGACTTTATTTAAATCAAAGAACATTTGACACCTATCAATGTAAAAAGAGAGAAATCCAATGAAGATTTTGGACATTTTCAAAATAGACCCATAGATATCACTTTACTTTTTCTATCACTCTTCATCCCTCTTGTCCACAGCCCCCTGCCACTCTAAAAGAAAAAGAAGTCTTATATATACCATGTGATGGTCAGGGGTATTTTCCCTTGCCCCTCGCCTCTCCAAGTAAAGCCATCTACTCAATCTGAGAGTCTGTAATAATATCCCTTTGGTGCTTTTGTCTTCACAGGACTCTAAAGCCGTATCCAATCTCAAAAAAGCGTCTAATTCCTGGTCACATTGAGCAACCTGATTGGGCTATTGATGTAAGTTATTTTAACTGAACTTTTTACTGCATTTTATACTCTATATAGTAAGCCTCTTGGTAACTACTACTATGGATTCACCCATTAGTAGAAATGAAGATGCTTACTTTTTTAAAACTACATATTCTACATTTCATGTAGGGGACGTAAATGGAAACTTTGTAAATTGTCTAGACAATTCACACCAATGGATTTCACTGTTCAATTCTAAAAATGCTTTTATCCCTCAACTTGTGCATTTCTTTTATTTTTTTTCTTTTGTAGGGAATCCCAAAAATTGAGCCCAACAGTGATCTGCAACATGTTGTTGAGGTACTGCTTTTATCTTTTGGTCTCAATGGTAGCTACTTATTGTCTTAGATAGTTATAAGAACTAAGAAGCTATAAAATTACTGAATTTTTTTTTTTTCACCTTTTGTTTCTTTTGTCTTCAATTTGCATATTGTGAAGATCAAAACTCCAGAACAAATAGAACGAATGAGAGAAACTTGTCGTGTAAGTTTGTGCTTTTATTTTTTATCTCTTCACCTTGCACTACACACTAATTGTCTTGCCATAAAATTTGTAGTCATTTTCATAATTTTCTCATATGTAAAAATGTTCCCCTTCCCTTAATGGAATTTAAGATATTCCTATTTTGACTGGATTCTTTGTTTAAAAACTGCAAGAATTAAACAAATTTGCAGAATAGCATCTGTATGTAGTGTGTGCTCATGATCTGACTAGCATAATTGTACTATTTGTACTTGACATGATTAGGGGCACATTTCATTTCAACTTTTAAGAGCAATCAAGGGACATTAATCTGACTATGCTGTAATGGTTATATCACTCTTGAACATAGTTCTTAATCATCACTAGTTTTTATTCAAATTGTGATGCTCAGATAGCAAGGGAAGTTTTAGATGCAGCTGCTCGCATGATTCAACCTGGTGTGACCACTGATGAAATTGATGCTGTGGTCCATGAAGCTACTATTGCTGCTGGTATGCTGACTTCCATGTGTGGATGAGTGTTTCATAATTTGATTAATTTCATGAATATTCTGTCATAGTAGTGTGGATTTTTTTTTTCTAAAACTAAAGCATAATACTGATTTGAATATTTTGTGTGGATCGTGGTTTTGGTGATGACTGAAAACAAAAAAAATTTCTTCATATTTTCCAATCTGTCATTTTGGTTCTGATCTACTGTTCTTCATAATCATTAAGCCCTATGAGAGTGAGCCAGTTACTCAGTTGTTCCCGGGACTATAACTGGAGCTTTGGGGTTTTTCATGTATGTATTTTCCATTAAATAATTTTATTTCTTTTTGCAGGCGCATATCCATCCCCCCTAAATTATCATTTTTTCCCCAAATCATGCTGCACGTAGGTATTTTATATCGTATATTTGCTTTATTTGCAGTGTGTAGTGTTTTCTTTGAATAATTGATGGTTGACATTTGTCACAGGTCAGTGAATGAAGTGATCTGTCATGGGATTCCTGATGCCAGGTATCTCCCACATTCAAGCTAGGAAAACTAATCAATGTCTATGTTTACTGTTTTCTTGGCTTCTTTCCTGTTCCTTGTTTTATTGTTTTTCATTTTGCCTCTGTTCTTGAATGTCCCAAGATTGGGTAATGGTACACTAACTCTATAGTATGAGAATTTTTTATGATTTACCCTAGTCCAGTTTATTTCCTTGCTTCAATAGTATCATCTCGATACTTTATGTTGTATGTTCAGTTGAGCCTGGTGTTGGTAATTGTTCTTCATAATTGTTTCAGGAAGCTAGAGGATGGTGATATTGTAAATGTTGATGTCACTGTGTATTATAAAGGGGTCCATGGTAAGAAGCACCTTATACTAGTATAATGCATGACATTATCCTAAATAATTTTCTGAGTATTACCTGGTGTTTTCCCGACTGTGCAGGCGATCTCAATGAGACATTCTTTGTTGGTAATGTCGATGAAGCTTCTCGGCGTCTGGTTCAATGCACATACGAATGCTTGGATAAAGCTATATCAATTGGTTGGTCTTGTTTTCTATAAACTGTATTCTACATGGACTGTAGAAATCATGATTTTGCTAAATCCTAACACATCCTCAAATACTTCAGGAGTTCTTATTTTTGTTATTTACTATTATGTTTGGTAATTGGCAGTAAAACCTGGGACACGTTTTCGGGAAATTGGTGAGGTCATTAATCGGCATGCATCAATGTCAGGGTTCTCTGTGGTAAGTTTGAAGTTCCAAAAAGGAAAAGGGATGGGATAGCCGGATAGGTGTTCCTTTAATACTAGTATTTCTGTTGTATAATATTTTTAAAAGAGATGATATTCCCTATTTTCTCGTGAACAGGTGAAATCATATTGTGGCCATGGCATCGGAGAGCTTTTTCATTGTGCACCAAATATTCCCCATTATGCAAGTATCCTTGGGATATTAGTTTTCATACCTATTACCTGAGATCACGTGTTATATCTTTTGTTCCACCATTTTTCCTTTGTTTAACCTTAACACAATCAGGAAATAAAGCAGTTGGTATAATGAAGGCTGGCCAGACCTTTACCATTGAACCTATGATCAATGCAGGTTAGTTGCTTAAATTATTCTAGTGGTGTGTGATATCGTTTGGTACATAGCACCGTGCTTCTCATGTAACATGTGCACCAGGTGTTTGGCGTGACCGGATGTGGCCTGATGGATGGACAGCTGTAACAGCAGATGGAAAACGTAGTGCTCAGTTTGAACACACACTGCTGGTAAGAGTTATTAAGTTTTATTCTAGTTTTTAATCAAGGATAGCTCCTATACCCCTAGTAATAATCAATCCAACCATTTGCCTTCAAGCCAGTATTATGCTTCTAGTGTTTCAACCACTGTTGCTAAAATCCCCCACCTAGGTTGCCCCTAGACCGAGGCAAATTGCTCCCTAGGCGTCCGCCTAGTGCCTAACTCGGCCGATTAGGCTGAGTTGGCAGCCGACTTGGCTGAATTCGGCTGAGTTAACTCGGGCGAGTCGACCTTGTTAATTTTTTTTTTATTATTTTTATATATGTTTAAATTTATTTATTTATATAAATAAGATATATATAATATAATATAATATAATATAATATAATATAATATAGTATATGACATACACCCACACACATGCATTATTTTTTTGTTTTTATAGGTCGCCGCCTAGGTACCGCCTAGACTGCTTAGGCGCTAGTCCTGCAACCATGATTTCAAGTAGTAATCTTACAACCATTCCTTTTAAAGTTTAATTCAATGTAGGAGCAAATTCACGTTTTTATAATTGCTTTGCTCATGCAGGTGACTGAGACGGGAGTTGAAGTTCTTACTGCTCGCCTGCCAACATCTCCCAGTGTGTTCCCTTGGCTAAATTCATGATCAGTCTGCTGCACTTTGGAACAAACTGGAGTCCAGATGAGTACCTTACAGTATGTACTTGTTGAATGGCATCATGTCGGTTTTGCAAAGCCTTGAAATTTTGGTTCGGGACTTTTAATTTTCAAGTAGTAAATTTAAGTCTCAGATACTTTGCGGAAGAATTGAGCAATCCGCAAATATTTAACAATTTTTGTATACAAGTGGAGGTGGTGTAATTTGTGTCAGAGATTGTGTTCCAGTGGTCATTTCAAATTTTTACTGAACGATGATAAAACATCTTCGAACAATTTAGAAAGTTTTAATATTTGGGAATGATAAACTCAATCTGCATATTTGGGAACAATTTAGATGCATAATTTATACAATATACATATACATACACCAATTTAGATGCATAATTTATACAATATACATATACATACACACATACATATTTATTTATTGTAGTACTCTTATTATTTTTGGCAGCTTATTAGAAAAACCATTAATCTTAATTTTAGTCTTTTAATTATTAACATTGTTTGGTGACATAATTAGTTTATTAGCCAAATTATTAACATTGTTTGGTGACATAATTAGTTTATTAGCCAAATTTAGAAAGTTTTAATATTTGGGAATGATAAACTCAATCTGCATATTTGGGAACAATTTAGATGCATAATTTATACAATATACATATACATACACACATACATATTTATTTATTGTAGTACTCTTATTATTTTTGGCAGCTTATTAGAAAAACCATTAATCTTAATTTTAGTCTTTTAATTATTAACATTGTTTGGTGACATAATTAGTTTATTAGCCAATTCACTTATTTAATCACTATTAGCTGTCTGACTTGGTTAATGAGCTCAATATTTCGCATTAATTAGAGCATAACAACAAAAATAGAAACTTGATATCAAATAAATTCTAAAACGAAAATAAAACGGTTTATCACAAACATATGTATATATTTTAATTTAGATTTCCAAGTTTAGTGGGGACGGCATGAAAAATAGCCCAAAGAGTCATCAATTTGATAACAAAACCGTTCTATTTGCAAATTGCAATTGTTAACATGGACCCTTCTCACCCTGTTAAAGCAAATTTTAAGTTTTAACCATATATTTATCACCCTTGAACATCGTATATATTAAACAAAATTTCAACTCTGAAACCATTTCTACCTTCCCACTTCACAGTATATAAAACAAAATCGGTGGGGTTGATGATACCTGGCAGGCTTTGAAAATCTGAAACTATGTAGGGAGACTAAAACCCAGCTGATTCAACTAGAGAAGAGTATGATTCATTTTCATCTGTCTTGGGCCCTTTTTCAGCAACCTTGCGGGATGCACCCTCATTTGCTGAGGAAATCTGCCCAGTTTCTATACCCACTATGGCACAAAGCTGTATCCTTTTTTCTTTAGCTTCTGTAATATCACCTTCCCAGCAGGTTTCAGAAATGATTTCGAGTGCTTTATCTATATTGTCTTCTGCAACAAGACTTGCATTTTGTAGGAGGACGAGATATACTTGTTCAGCACTAGCTTTCCTTATCTGCAAAAGTTGTTTAAAATAATTTGAAGGCCCAGTTCTCTTGCATTACTTTTTGTCAAATCTTCTGTTTAGCTACTTGAAGCAAATTTTGCATAACGTGTAACATACCTTTGGATAGCGGTGATTGAGGAAAACTATTAGCTGGCTAAAAGCCTGGGTGCTGATAGGCTCCAAAAGTGAAGCAATATATCCAAGTATTGCAATTCCAGCATTCAATTTAGAGAAGTCCTTTGATCCTTTCAATTCCAGACGAAGAGAATCCAAAACAGCAGCACAGAAGACAGAAGTATGTGCCTAAAAGATTGTAAACAACAAATAGATCAGTTGTTTGTATATACACATTACCAGGACAAAAGTGTATAAAACCACACAAAATAGAGCATTTGGACTTACCTCCATGTTTAGGAATACCTTTTTGCTGAAAAGAATCTCGATAGTCTGAAATAGATGAATACACTAAACACTTAGAAACTCAAGAACAAGGGTATGGTGACTGCAGTTATAGCATCACTACTCTGAGGGAAAACCAAAAAAAAATCATTAAGCATACCTTTAAGGTAGGTGTAGTGACTCTATCACATCTCTTGTACATTTGAAGAACCCAAACAATGTCTTTGGACAAACTCTGCTCTATAGAATCAGTCTGGTTTTCTGCTGATTGAAGATAATCCATCAAAGCACCAAGTGATGCTTTCCTCAAAGAATCTTGCAAACCACCAATAGAAATAACCAACCCAGAAGCAACATATTTACTGTAGCAACTGACCCCAAGTAACTGAATAAATCGAGGAAATGAGAAAGTTGGCACCTGCAAGTTCAAAAATAACCAAGATTAGTTGTCAAAATCCTGAAGAACATTTGGACAAACAATACGCACAAAGTTTCATTCACTTACCCCCCACTTCAGATCTGTGTTATTGGGAACTACATATTCTATTCTCTCCCTATAAGGTATGAATGGTACAAAAATTTCTTTGTTGTACAAAATTCTCTGGAGAGTATTTGCAGATAGCTCTCGTAATTTATCCATCTTTTCCATTGCTTGCTTAACAATACCTCCAACTATGCAGGTTGCAAGATTTTCATCAAATAATAATTTCTCCTTGATCTCAAGAACATCTTTCTCATCCATCTTTGATACAGAATCAAGACTCAATACGTCTGATTTACTTGGAAAATGCTCGGAATCTCTCTTGCATAGAATATATGTACATTTCTCAAGACCCTCAATGGCAGCTTCACGAACCCAAGAACCCACATCGCCTCTATTATCTACAGAGTAATCATCTAGAGCTCTAAGTAAACTCTGTATCACTTCATTCTTGATAACAAGAAACAGAGAAATGCAATCTTCTTCAGAGAAAAAATCAGAGATTTGTTTTGTGTGAGTTAAAGTTTCACACACTGATACAAGTCCCTTGACAGCATTCACCCGTGCTTCTGCATCTCTATCTTCAGGATTCTCCTGCATATCAGAATGTTGACATTGATTTGAGACATCAATCAATATTAACTCCTCACAGTGACTGCGGAACAAGAACTGGAAAGAGGAGTGAACTTTAGGCCAAAACTATAGAATGAAAATGAAGACAACAGAAAAACATGCAAACCTCAATCTCACAAGCCCTGCATAGCTTTGAAAGCACATTCTTCCATCCTTTAGCCAAAAAGCCAGAAGGCAATATACCAACTGCAAGTGCAGATCCTCGTCTAGCAGCCACATTAGGATCAGTCAACTGTTCAAGGTACTTCTTCGGAATGTCAATTAATGGTTTATTTTCTGTAGCCACAAGGTAAGCAGGAATGAAGCTTTTCAGGGCAGCAACAGCAGCACCCTACAGAATACAAGCAATTCGGGAATCAAATAAAAAAATTCAAATCAGAAGAATAGTATAATATATGTGCAATGTAATAAAAGCAACCTGTATTTGAGAATTAGGGTGCTTCAAATTCTCATTGAGTGTATCAAGCAGACTTCGTTTTGTTCTATCAGTCAAATGTACATGCACCATAGAAGTGCACTCTATAAAACGTGAAACAGCAGAACGCATTATCTCTCCACCCTTCCCACGATAAAGTCTTGCTTTCTCAATTGCAGGAACCACACCAGCAACTTGTTTCTGGAGATCTGTAAGAAAGAAACATAGATGAACATGAGCCACATATCGAGATTTACCAACACTCAAGTAATAGAAGCCAATAAAATAATTCATTTAGTTAATTAAAGCAACATTAAACTACTAAAGTAAAATTGTAAACTGTGTCAAGTTTGGAGTGTGAAATAGCGGAGAACACAACCTGACGAAAGAACATAGTCACACTTGTGCAGAGCCAAAATGACTTCTCCAAGAGCTAATGTTGCACCATGACGCATGCATAAATCAGTTGAAAGAGTGCAGGGCATTAATTTCTTCAGAATAACTTCCACAAAATATTCAGTATCATACTTGACAAGAGAAGAAAGGGCATTCCCAGCAAGCTCTCTCAAACTTTTGTCCTACATATGCCAATAACAAAGTAAACAATTACAAATTATCCACCAAGCATATAAATACAAGAAGAAACAACCATACAGCTGTACATATTCAAAGATCCTTCATGAAAAGTTATGAACATTATAATTAAATGCACATGGCTTCACAGAATAAACTTATAACTAGTTTGCAAAAAGAACAGATTCTTCTAAAATAGGTCAACAATATAGGTTTCCTCTTGTCCTGGTTCCATTTCAAGCTTCTGTCATGCCCTCTTTTTCATAAGCAAGAGCCTGCTTGTGGTTTCCATTCTCTAGCTTACAATATTTTGAACTTTATTATGACCTAATCAATATGCTCTTAGATGGTAGTAATGGAGATTTAGTCCACAAGGAGCAATATGTTCTCTTATTAGCCACTTTTTATTCACCATGCCTTCATCATCCTAAGCTTCCCTCCTAATTCAGATTTTTTTTTTTTCACTATCAAAGAGATCTAAGCACCAGCTATTAGGCATAGACATTGGAAAATCTAGAGCAAAGTACTCTCCTCTCTCTTGACCCCATCCCAAAATGAATAAGGAAAAGGATAACATAGAAAAAACTAAAAAATGTGCAAGAATCATAGTCGGCAGAAGTTTAACTTATTACATGATGCATCCTATTATATCTCTAGAGACAAACACCATCAACCAAAACCTAAAGAGTGAAGCAAGACTTAATCTAATGCCACAATCAATAATCATGGTAAATTAAAGGTAACATGGAAGGAAGATAAGCATACCCAGTGACAGATCTTGTTATGAAGCAGCTCATCTACAAAAGGGTGCAGGTATCCATCATATTGAGCAATGGAGACTGAAACATGAAGATAAGAGTTTACACGTGAAGAAAGTGCAAAATAATCAGCTGTATTCACTATATCAATGCCATGGGGATAATTTCCTTGTCTTCCAACATTCTCTTGAAAAGCAGCAGCTGCTGCTCTTCTACAATTAACCTGGAAATTAACCTAATGTCTTCAGCATCTAAATAAAAATAGTGGAGAAAAAAAAATCAATATATAGTGATTAGCACCTCACGGTCATAACAAGCCACAGTCAGAAGGTGTGGAGCAAGCTGTTCAAGTACACTTTTCATATCTGTATGATAATATGCACGACCAAATGCCCAGCAAACATAGGCAGCGGCGTCACGTACATGAGATCCAATACTATGTGGACCCCGTCGAACATCATAATGTAAGGCCTGTCAGAGAATCATATACCAGAGTACTGCCCTTCAGATTCATATCACATACGGTCAATGCTAAGCTTTTGAAATATATCTATGATACACCAAGTTCCCACTTCCCAATATGGAAGTTTTCCACTTAGAATAATGCAAAGAATACCACTATACTTACCATAGCATGGCACAGATACTAGATGACACTCAACTACTCAAGCTGATAAAAGTGGTGGCATATGCATCAACAGATGACTTAGGAAGTTGTATAGAAAACCAGAATCCAAAAAGACAGCTTCACAACCCAAACAAATACCAAATTTATCCACCCAAGGCAACAGAAGGGTGAGCAGTGGATCTCAAAGAAAAATATTTGGCAAAACCAATGGTGAGAGGAGAGGAAAAGACAAACACCAAACTCATACTCTAGCTAAAAGAACATTTTTTAATCACTCTTTGAAGCAAAAGTTTAAAGCTCAAAATCACTATCAGATGAAGAAATCATGGAAACCAACAAAAATGGAGAATTATAATCCGAAAACACAAAAGCATGGCCAGAGAAGTCAACCTTCACTACAACAGGCACAACTTTTGAAAAGCTAATGGGTAAGAGCAACCCTCTACGTGCTAATTCAGCCAGTGCCAAGCAACCTCCATGCCATGAACCATCTCCCTGTAGTACAAGAATATAGAAGTTTAACTTATAACCAATAACCAACAATAACATAAACAAATGCACAAAAATTACAACCACAAGTAATGGTATTCTCAGGATCAATAGAAATGATCTTTAGAAATTATGTATATCCCAACTCCCAATTAATAAATTGAAAAGTTGGCAAAAAACACTACCTCACTGGGTGAAAAAAGCTCCAGTACAGATGACAGCACTTCATCAGAAAGTGCATAAGTTAAGCGTGAAGTAACACGGCCAATACCTTTTGCAGCAGACCAGCGCACAACAGTGTCCTGCATATAACAGCAAGATGTCTAAGACAATATGGTGTAAATGAACTTCAAACTTACACTGAATCATTTTTTATTTACCCCAGGCACATCAGAGACAACTAAGGTTTAATCAGTTAATAAAATAATCTCTCACCCCTTAAACATACCGTATCTCGCAATCCGGTCAGCAAAACTTCAATAATCTCTTCTACTATCTCTGGAACATCCATATCTTCCTCTTGATATAATTCCAAAGGATCTGTGGTTGCAGCATCATTGTTTTTGTCTATTCTGGCCAAGTCTTGGGATATATGGTCTCCCAGAGTTTGCTTTCTACCCTAGATGATGAAGAAAATGAAAACTTAACTAGGAAATTCATGGAAACTTTATCAAGAATGTAGCTGTTCATGAAGAATCTTTAAAGACAAAAGAATTGCAAGAAAATGAAAACAGACAGAGAATAAAGAGTTGAGATGAACATCAGCAACACATCATACACAGAGTTGTACACTTCCAGCAGTTTATACTTTATTATTGATAACTAAATACACTGATTTGTTTGAAGATTTTTCAGAAAATAATAATAATAATAATTAAAAAATTAAAAAAAAAAATAAAATGAAATGCTGTCAGAAAAAAACAACAAAGGAATATCAAATATGAACATCTGGATAATTCAACTAACCACGTAGCGCCATGATTGAGAACGGTGAGGCAAACAAGTAAGCCCTATCCGTTGAGCTAGCTTCACAAGATATTTGCGAAGTAATGGGCTTCTTACTGCATCATTAGACTTCACCAGAGCTGTTGCCTCTTTCCAAACAGTGGGAACCACATTAAGCAACAGTTTTGCACTCCCAGTCTACATTTTAATAGAAGCAGTGAGTTTAGGGGATTTGTATTTAAAGTGAGGATGCTAAGTAAAAAATAAATAAAAAGTGGTAACAAGCAGTCTAAATACGTGGAACTCCATGAAAAGGTCAAGATAGGGATAACATATAATTTTTGGCTCCAGGTTCTGTCATATACTTCTCAACAAATACAATAGTGCAGTAGGATATTATCTTGAGAAAGAATCCAAAATGATGGAAACATATTTTAAACACCTAATAATTAATGCCATTTTTATACTAAAACAAATAATATAAAATCATATATACCCACAGAAAGAGGGAGGGGGGG
>NC_044919.1:1422820-1440056 GCF_003576645.1 Ipomoea triloba | reverse complement strand
GGAGGGGGGGGGGGAGGGGGGGGGGGGGCGGGGGGGCATGAAAGGTTGATTTCCAGCAAAAGTTGGACCAACTTTTATTTCTATTTAGTACAGATCAGAATAATCTAGTTTGCTTCCTAAAGATGAGTAGATGACTAGATGATTTTTCTAAGCAATAAATCATATAGATTAGAAAGCAATAACCAATAGTCAAATGGAAAGTTAAAATGCTTCAAATTATTAAGAAACAGAAGCAGTGAATATACAAGAGAGGCTACCACTTTATGCAAATGATGAGACAGTAACAAAGTTTAATCCTAAATATATATTCCTCATGAAAGCATCCCTAGCATGTATCAAAATTAGATAGAAATATTTATTTGCTTTCAAATTTATGATGAAACTTGGAAATAAAAAATGATCAAGTAATGAACCTTGAAAGTGGTAGACAATGCTTCCACTGTACCCAACAACCGGAAGTGATCAGTAACACTATTTGAAACAGATGAAATGACTTCATGCGTCCAATCAATAAAGCTGAAGAGAAAGAAAACTGGAAATAAATATTGAAGTCAAATAATAGTTTAGAATAATGAACATAAACAAAGCAAAAATTTGATGAGTTCAACAGAAATTGCACACGATACACTATTAGTTTCCTCATTATCCGGCCACATACCTATGTACAATAACTTTTCCCAAACTTGTCAAGCATTAATAAGGTTCAATGAAAGATAAACTTGGAACAAGAAAATGAAATGATTATGATCCATCCATTATCTACATGGATGAGGAGCAAAATTAAGACCAAGGAACCAGCATGCTCACATGCAGACAAAGGAACTCATGAATTCGATAGTAAGACCACTTAAACTTATTTTCAAATGACATCTCATAACTCCATAAGAGTATAAGACATGAAGTGCCCCCTCCCCTCTAGTTTCGCTAGCCAATGCAAGCAACCCGATCCCAATAAGCTCAATTCAAGGCTCAACTGGGGTCTGGGAAAGGTCATATTGAGTCTGAGTAACTAGGTACAACATACCTACAATTTCTATTGCATCTAAGTCTCTAACCAGTATTTCATCACATTTGACTTCGACCAACTCTAGCAATTCATAATGAAATGATATCAAGTAGCAGAAAAGTATTACAAAGAGAACCTGTTAAAAGCCTTCAACATATCTGGGCGTGTTAGAAGTTTTGAAAGCAACAATCCAGCTATAGTACGCATAGGACCAGCATTTGAAAGGTAGTCCTTAGAGCATTCTATAATCCTTAGTGCCAATGGAGGAGGTTCATCTCTACTCATACATTGACTATCAGTAACACTAGTATCCACAGAGGATATATCAAAAGGAATCAATACTAGTATGGAAAGCCATAATAGTATCACACACTTCGCCTCCATCTCTCCTGTACTTTCTTGCCTCAATGATGTTTCTGAATGTGCATTGTGGCACTTCTCCAACAAAGAGACTGCAAGCTCTAGATCAGAAACCTGATGCGGAAAGAATTTGATAACAGCCTTATATCCACAAACTGTTACCAAACAATAAATTATTATACATAAAGGTTTAATAACTTCCAGAATTTCATCTGAGGTTGCCCCTAGCTCAGCAGTTTTGGAACGGATAATGGACATCAGAGGAGAAACTATGCTCTCCAAATATGGCTCTACTAATTGACCCTGTTCCTGATACTTGTCCATCTGCAATATCATATTCAGTATGTTAGGCTACATTTTCAGCTCAAATCAGGAAAATAGAGATAAAACCGCGAGATATTAACTTTCCTCAACTAACAAAAGAGCATATCCTATAAAGTAATTAAAATTAATGTCTCGAATAGCTTCACTATTAGGTAGCATAAACTTATATTTCTAGTATACATAAAGTGAACTGCACAATACGCAGAATTTGTACAAAAATTGAATCTAAATTTACAAATATCATTAAATTTCGCAAATTACTGCACTACATAAACAGAGAGGTGAATGTGAAGTGAATGCGTACAATGGATCGGATCTTGTGGACGGAGGAGAGATCGGAAACCCGGCCGTGCAAAACGATGTCGTCGAGGAGGGACTTCACGAGCTTCCATTCCTGGAGGAAGTATCTCTGAAGAACTCTCTCTTTGGAATCGTGCTCGTCGTCTTCGTCTACCTCTTCTGGTAATGCTGAACTGTTCGTCGCCATTGTCGATTCCTTCTCGGCCTCCATTTTCATGCTCCGAGCAACTTCTTCTTTAGCCGCCATGGAAGCGACTGCGTCGATTACTGGCAATTGATTTATTCAAATTTCCCGCTTGAGATTTGTACTGGACTTCAACTGCTCTGAAGTCTGAAATTCTTTTTTCGCTTCAAGCTCAGTGTTGATAACTCGGTGCTCAACCAAAATGAAAATATATAAATAAATATCAATTTGGTCCCTATAGTTTTATTGCTCAATCAATTGTACCTTATAAAATGTTCTTCGTTCTTTATAATAATTTCATCGATTTTGCCTAACACAGCAGCACACTTTGCTAGTTTTCTAGTGAGTAATGGGCCTAATGGGCTACATAGATCCAACAACAACAATAGGTGCAAATATTGGTAGCCCAAACCACAGAATGCAACAAATTTAATTGTGAATCATGTGGCTCATATTGTAGTTAGAGGCAAATTTTAGTATTTTACTGTGGATCGTAGTCTATGTAGCAGCATGGACTAGATAAAAAAATGACGTCGGTTAAAGTTTTTTTTTCTTTAACAATGGTAGACAGCAAATTTCATTATGGTCCATGTTGCAACCTCTTTCATTACTCAATTGCATGACAACATTACTAAAATATCATTCTAATTCAACTATATAAACATGCTATTCAGTTTCATTTTATACACAATGTAGTTTCATTATAGCACCACTAAAATATCATTATTATTCAACTACAGTTTCATTTGACAATATACACTTAATACGTAAGACTTGCTATTTAATTTCGTTTTATACATATTGTAGTTTCATTACAACACCACTAAAGTATCATTCTAATTCAACTACAATTTCATTTGATATATACACATAATATGTAAACTTGTTATTCACTTTCATTTTATACACACTGTAGTTTCTTTACAATATAAAAAAAAAAAGGGCACGCCACAAAACAATATGCCTGCCATTTCTTTTAATTAAAAGAAACCACGCTTGTTTGAACCATAGTCCACAACTATATAACGATTGCTAGTTAGAGATGTCGTTTCTTTAACGGATCATGTGAAGGTAAATTATATTGTGGGCTACTAGTAAATATTATTTTTTTATATACTAAATGTTTATTTTTAATATATTGTAAGTTATTTTTAGATATTAAACTAAAAATGAAACAATACACTAAAAATAAAAGTTATTATTTCATAAAATTTTTATTTTATTATTAGATTAATAATATAAAATAAAAGTAAGAGTATATTACAGCTATAGGGAGGTAGAAAAGATAATGAAAAAAATTATAAATTTGGCAATGTGAAAGTGGAATCCACTTTGAAAGTGAGAGTATTGCATGGATAAAGATAAACCTTAGTAACCACTAATAAAAGTCATTTTTAAAAAAAGTTTACAAATAAGCCAATATATCACTTTCCCAATACCACTTAGCTTGGAGAGTTGGAGGAAACCAGACGAGGGAGAGGTTCTTTTTAATTTTTTGTGTGTATGGAAATGAAAATAAATTAAATAAAATCATATAAATATAAATCGAATAACATTAACTGTGTCGGTAAAGAACACTAACTGAATATACACATAAAAATATAAAAAAACAAGGACACAAATGAAAAATGTGTATCCTTGTGAAAAGGATACATTATCCCATGTGAAAATAATGGGCAGATTATGTCTGAAAAAAATCAGAGGCAAGTTGGAACCCAATCCTATCTCTTTTTTTTTCTTCTTTTTTTTTTTTTGAAAAAAAATCCAAAAATATATTAATAGAAGAAATTAAATGCTGAATACAATAAAGAATAAAAGACAACCAAGTGTATTTATATACCCATTTTCTCCTTGTCCAGTTGAAAGACAAGCTTGTGAGTCTCCTGCTTCTTCTCAGTCGTTCATGTTCACTGGTATGTCAATGGCTAAAAAAAATAACGAGGTGTCGAGGTGTATCTATTTCTTTAATGTAATAAAACTAATTAGATCAAATATGTTTTTTTTTTCGAACTAGCACCCGCAATAACTCAATTGTATATGAGACACTATCAAGAAAAAAAGAAGCGGACAATCAATCAAGACGAAGACAATGACAAACTTATTCAAAAATGAATTAATAAAAATTAGAATAATTCGAACCAAAAGTAGTATGTATCTACTACCTAATATCATGTCAACTACAATAAGTATTTATATAATTATTTTTAGAAAAGTTCAAAGTAAACAATAATTTTAATGCTAATTATAATAAATTTTTTCTATATAATTTTACATTAATATACTTTGAATTACTCATTTAAATACAAATATTAGACACTAATTAATCGTATAATGCGCGTGTAAAACTAGTACGCAGGAAACAATGATACAAATGAAAAATGTGTATCCATGCGAAACGGATAGATTATCCCATGTGAAAATAATGGGCAGATTACGTGTCAAAAAATCAGAGGCAAGTTGGAACACGATCATATCTATTTATATACCCATTTTCTCCTCCTCCAGTTGCAAGACAAGCTTAGCTTGTGAGTCTCCTGCTTCAATTCTTCTTAGTCCTTCTTGTTCACTGGTATGTCTCGCGGCAGTATTTAATTATTAGTTTTAATATCATTTTTTATATCAAAAGAAAGTTCAATTTGGAAATGTTTGGTTGAGTGTATAATATATATAACATATAAGTATAAATGTACATTTCAATTATCAGTTTAGCTTTTTAGTTAAGACACAACACATAATTCAATTTATTAGATCTAAATGTGTTGTTTCACTTTCATAATTATATTGGATCTAAATGTGTTGGCATGACCTTGTTGTAGGATCGGAGTTGCAAACATGAATAGCGTCAGGAGGATGGGCATGCATTACCTGCACAAATTGAATTGTGAAAACATACCCAAACACGTGAGAGATAATGCGCAAAAACGTATTATCGATGCATCTCTTTCACTTATCCGGGAGAGGTCTAAACTAAAGGCATGTGTTACATACATCTAATCTTGATGATTTGCTAACCTTGCAGCTAGCTTAAGTTTTGCCCTTAGTACCTTGTTTAATTTGAAACATAATCCATATTATTAGCAATTACTACGTATTAACATGCAAAACCAATTCTTGGCATTATTGTTTTTTGCATGTGGTCCATGAAATTTGGTGACCACCACTAAGACATTGTTTTATATGATAAACGTGCACATATTGACAAAAATATGGGTATCTTTGTAGATTTAAAAAAAAAAATACATAAATCAAAGACATTGTGATCTAGTGGCACCAGTTTACACTCCCACATGGATGTGAGTGGGTTTGAGCCTCAGTGAAGGCGCAACTGTTGACTCTTTTTGAAAAAAATACAGAAAATATTTAAAATAACACACTAATAAATACTCTACTGAGACGACTAGAAAATATTACAAATAACACACTAATAAATAGTTAAATACTATTGTGGTCTAGTGGCACCCGGTGTCCCATGGGAGTGGGTTCGAAAAAAAAAATTAGTTAAATACTCTACTGAGAAACAAAAATACAGAAAATATTAAAAATAGCACACTAATAAATACTCCCTACTAAAAAAGTTTATTAAAAACACACACACATATATGCCTAGGCTGGTTTTTACAACAGTTATCATAAGTAGATAGTAAATAATGGGAGGTTTGCTTTTGTCTAAAATATTTTAGTTGGCATTTAATTTCAGGGAGAGCTTCTTCGTTCTCTAGGGGGTGTCGTGGCATCATCATGTCTTCTTGGAATTCCTCTAGGGCATAACTCCTCATTTCTCCAGGGCCCAGCATTTGCCCCTCCTTACATTCGAGAGGCCATGTGGTGTGGCAGCACAAACTCTACAACTGAAGAAGGTGAATACAATGCAATTAGTTCTACAATTAGTGTGAAGTTGAAAACATTAACAAGATAACGTTAACATCGATTATAACTAATGCTAGATATTTAGACGTTACACCGTGACTGTTTTTGCTCGAAATATTTAAACTCCTTTAACTTGTCTTATAATGAGTTTGCTGAAATGATGCAGGCAAAGACATAAAAGACCCACGCGTCTTGACTGATGTTGGTGATATCCCAATACAAGACTTACGTGATTGTGGCGTAGATGATGATGGACTATTTAAAATCATCGGTGAATCTGTGAAGACAGTGATGAACGAGGTGAAAATATATCTCTTTTTATACGTGTCTGAATTGAGAAAAAAAATAGTACTCTGTAAAATTGTTAGCTTAATTTCAATTTGATATCAGATCTGATGTCTCTGTGTAGGGTGTAATGCGGCCCTTGGTGTTGGGAGGGGATCACTCCATATCATATCCTGTGGTGAAAGCTGTGTCGGAGAAGCTTGGAGGACAAGTGGATATCCTTCACCTTGATGCTCACCCTGACCTCTATGATATGTTTGAAGGAAACAAGTACTCACATGCATCTAGCTTTGCTCGAATCATGGAAGGGGGCTATGCCAGGCGACTCTTGCAAGTAATCTCAGCTAAAAAAACACTCCGATATATGCACACCACATCATATTACGTCTATCCTAAATTCATATATATCCTTGTTGCGCAGGTTGGACTTAGATCAATCAACTATGAAGGTCGCGAACAAGGAAAAAAGTTTGGTGTGGAGCAATTTGAAATGCGAACATTTTCCAAAGACCGTGAATTTCTAGAAAATCTGGTTTGTCTTCTCATTTTTATCAAGATAAAACGTTAACCACTAAGTATAGCTGATGTTATGCTTTATGTTGTGTCAAAAGATCATGAATTCCTGAAAAATCTGTTTTGTCTTCTTATTTCTGTCAAGATAAAAGGCAGGCTAACCACTGATTATAGCCAATATTGTAAAAATTGATCTAGGCAGTCGCCAAGGCATTGACTAGGCGCCCCTATGCAGAGGCGATTTCAATTCTAGGCAGCTTTGCGTCGGCCAAGCGACTAACCGTCCGACTAGGCGCCTTAGGCACCGAGTTGGGCGCCTAACTCAGCCGAATTGAGCGCCTAACTTGGTTGAGTTGGTGCCCAACTAGGTCGAGTTTGCACTCAAGCAAGTGATTTTTTTTGCTTACTCGTTTACTCGATCTGATTACTCGACCGCCTAAGCGCTCTAAACGCTAGGCGCCTCAGGCACCCGACTAGCGCCTAGCACATTATACAACATTGGTTATAGCTAATGTTACGTCTTCTTATTTTTATCAAGATGTCACGTCATCTTATTTATGTTAAGATAAAAGGCTAACCACTAGTTATAACTAATGTTACGTTTTCTGTAAACGCTTACCACTAGTTATAGCTGATGTTACGTTTTCTGGTGTGTGCAGAAACTCGGGGAGGGGGTGAAGGGTGTGTATATTTCGGTGGATGTGGACGTTCTGGACCCTGCATTTGCTTGCGGTGTGTCACACTTAGAGCCGGGAGGTCTCTCTTTCCGGGACGTACTCAACATAATCCAAAACCTTCAAGGTAACATCGTGGCAGCCGATGTGGTTGAGTACAACTCGCAGCGTGATACTTTTCATGGGATGACTGCAATGGTGGCCGCAAAACTAGCCAGAGAGCTGGCTGCTAAGATGTCCAAGTGATTAGTATACTGCAACCCACTGAAAGGCGTTCTCACCAGCAAGTAGTAGTGAATAAGGATGGTCCTATCACTCCTATGACTTATGAGATAGGAATTATCTGGTTCTGGTGAATAAGGGCTGTTGTATGCTGTAATGAATAAAGGTTCTTTGTTCTTTTTAATCCCACAAGGAATATCAAATTTCTTTAAGTTAAAGAAAGTATAGTAAGGAAGGCAAAGAACAATTGAAGTAAATAAGTACTTATGCCCACTGTTCTAACAAAACTTAAGACTACCTATCTAAGAGCACTTGTATCGATACTAGATTACATTGCCAGGAAGGTATAAGAAAAAATGTAGGGCTAAATTACCCACATAATGGAAGTTTGAGTCCTCAACAAAGGGCATACACTTAGCTCGACCACAGCAGCGACAAGGGTTTTCCATCTTGGCACTTTATCATGCATTCCACCACAATTTCTCTCAGCTTTTTTTCAATGTCTTCCATAGGAAGGGTTGCATCTATTATCTAAATCAGCAAAAAGGAAAAGAGATTCATCATGGAAATTTTGTGTTCAAGTTTGGTTCTTTGGAGTTGGTAAATGAAGTCTTATTTCTACCATTGTAAGATAATATAGTCAAATCAATAGTCCATCTGGACTCATTTATAATCACAAGCATTGCTGAGCTGAAAACTAAATGCATTAGCCTATGATCTCGATATTGAATATTAAAGCTATAGATGCATCAGAAGCAATCGTTATATTGTGGATCAGGGTCCACAATGCACTGTGCACTGTGGACCCTGGTCCAATATACAGAATTTGACTTCATAAAGTACAGAATTCATGTTCATAATGCACAGAATTATATAGTTGATGACACATAAGCACTTAACATAATACACATACACATTTTGTATCTTTACTGCCCCTAAAAGTAATGTCGCTTACCTTCCATGATGAATCCTCAAGGGCCTGGTAAGAGAGGGCAACCTTTTTCTGAAACTCCAACTGCTCATACCTCTCACCACCGTAACCTCCTCTTTCAGCAGCTCTCTGGCATATTTCAAGAATGAATTGTCTATAAACCACAGGAAATACAAAAGGCACACCATTGCACCATCCATATCAGAAAGAAAACAAATCTGACATATTAGCTGAATTCTCTCTAGAAATTAGAGAACCGCAAAAGATTGACAAATAGTGAAGCCATCACATCCAGGTGGGCTGTTAACTGGCAATTTCCTTGCCCCAAATACTTTCCAAAGGGACTAGATAGTGCATAAGAAATGCAAAACTATACTGAAAATATCATCCATCACTCCCAAAATGACCAAGCATACGCATAGATATGATTTAAATGCAATAACTAAACCAAACAGGCAATAAAACCATGCTGGTTCCAATTTGACACTACAATGAAATGTTTTACTATTCCTCCAATGTCACATGCATTTAAACTGAAAAATTGATTACCTCAGGTGAAATATCAAGGTACAATACCAGATCTGGAGCAAGCAATCCTATATCAGGAGCCTGCATCAAAAGACTTCATGACATCACAACCTTAAGAAACCTTGAATTTCAATATTGACACTGAAGAATGTATTTACCTTGCACCATTGAATATCAAGTCCCTTGGCAGAGGAAAATGCTACCCCAGAATAAGAATAACGGTCTACAATAATAGTGGTCCCACTCTTCAGAGTTTCTTCCATTAATGACCTGCAATTATATTTTCAGTCAATAGCGGATCATTCAGAGCATGGATCAACCATGCTGGGCAAATCCAAACTTTAACATACAATAGTAAATATCAACATCATTTAAGTGAAAATTTCAAATTGTGTACAACCAAAAAGATATTCCATGACTAAACTCTAAATCCGGAAATCATTCATTGTAAGAGCAACCATTAATTGGCAAATAAAAGGCAATTACTTTTGTCACATGACAGAGAATACCTCTTCTCCCAGCGGTTGGCACTGAAAAGGAGATGGATAGCATGATCATCCAAATGAGATTTGTTGGCAAGATAAGAAGATATCATTTGCCCAATTCCGGTATTTCTATCAGGAAATCTCCATGATTGAATGGAGTGGCCAAGGTTATCCAAGTACTTAACTAATCTACTAGACTGTGATGTCTTCCCACAACGATCTAGCCCTTCAAAGACGATCAAAGCACCCCTTGAAATTCTGCTGCTTCTACTACTTTCCATGTGAACTTGTCTGATTGAGTTCTTCACAGTAAACTTC
Organism: Ipomoea triloba; assembly: GCF_003576645.1. NCBI lineage: Eukaryota > Viridiplantae > Streptophyta > Magnoliopsida > Solanales > Convolvulaceae > Ipomoea > Ipomoea triloba. The sequence goes on along the minus strand of NC_044919.1, from coordinate 1,430,059 downwards.
AAATTCAAGCCAAAGTTTAAAAGCTGACGCACTCCTACTCTCTCAAATTCCCTGAAAATAAAACTTTTAACTTCATTATCAACTGTGACTCTCAATGGCATTTTCTCATAGATCATAAAAGCATTTACCATCTTAAAAAAAAAAAACAAACAAACAAACAAACAAAACAAAACAATAAAAATGGTAATTTTTCATAAACAACAAATACGGAGTAATTTCATATAAAAGCTCAAGCAAAGAGATCATATCAATAAACAACCCTTGTTATTGTCATGCCAGCACATCACATGCATTTGTTATTAACTGGATTATTGTATAAAGTCACAAACTTGGCTCTCTTGTTAGCAATTACGATGATCAAAGTAATGAAACTAGGCTAGCAATAATGATCTGGACTTACAACATATTGCAATCACTTGAATTATTGATAGTTCTGGGATTAGAGATGCCATTTTGCACGATCTGAAACCTTCAGAGCCCATGGGCTGAGCACGGGAGCAAGGTCTATCAGTAGGAATCTTGTGAGGGCCATAAAGCTGCATTTTCAAATCATTACATTGATTGCATTAAAATCAAGAGGTAAAGTGATTACATTAAAATTGAAAATCCCTCATTGGGTTGTAAAATATGGAAATCACTGTAAAGAACTAAGGATTCAAGTCATAACATTTCAACTGTTATTATGATTCAAGTCATAACATTCAAGTCAACAAATGCCTATAAATTAAAATTTAGACATCATCCACTATGCAACTGAATTGAAATTTTGAAACTAACAACAAGTGCCTATAAATTACCATTCAAACACTCAGAACATCATCGTACAAGTGTACAACAAAAATTTAAACCTGGGGAAACAAGATTTGTAAAGATTACCTTTGAAATGCGGCTTTAGTGAACCAGGAGGCTGCAATGGAGGGTGGGCGCAGAGCTATTGAATACCCAGAAGCCAACTTTTGAAATAAGTTGCAGGAAATTGAACGAACAGGTGAAACAAAATACCAGTCGCCAAGTTGTTGTTCGCCGGAGTAATGCCGGAAGAGATAGTGATGCCGACGGCCGTTGACGTGAGTGACTAAGGAGTAAGGGCCTAAGGGGTGAGCAAATGAGCAATGACTAAGGTAAAATTGTGACCATTTTACCACAAAGCCCAATTAACCATTGGTTTGTTTTCTCGATCCATTTGGAATTGGGTTATATATTTTTTTTGTTATAAGTTTGAACATCATATTTAAGGACTCGCTATTATTTATGTTTCGTAGATTGATATATGAGATAAATTGCATAATGTATTTTTAGTAACTTACTATTCTTTTAAATACTTGTAAATAAGTACGCTAATAAAGTCAAATTGGATACCGCATATGCTCGGCGATTTCAAACTCAATACGGATAGGACGCGTAAAGCCAACTCTAGCATGGCTAGTGCAGGTGGATTGTTACGTGATCACAATGGCTCGTGGGTCGTGGGGTTCATCATGAAGATTAGGTACACCGACAGTTTCATGGTTGAGCTCTGGAAATTTGAGGGATGGGCTTTGTCTGGTTAAAAGTCAAGACCTATACAGAGTTATTATTGAGACAGATTCTGAAACTATGATTAATGCGGTTAAGTGCGAAGGCGCGCCAAACCCAAAGCTAAAACACTGATTCTTGATTGCAAACATATTCTGGAACAAATTGAGGAATGGGAATTCATCCATACCCACCAAGAAGGCAATAAGTGTGCTGTCTTTCTCGCCAACTTGTGACAAAACAACGACTAGGGCTCTCATATTTTGGAAAATCCTCCTGATGGTATCATTGGCCTTCTGGAGCGCGATGCAAGAGGGGTTGCCACTAGGCGCATTAATTGATCGTTGGGACTTTGATCCTTTGGTTGCACCAAAAAATTAATTAATAAAGTCAAATTGTTGAATACACAGACATAAAATATTTTAAACATTTTCCTTTTAAACAAACAAAAAATAAATGGAAGAAATATTTTCCTTTTAAACATTTTTATAAATCTTCCCCCAAAGATTTATAAAAAATTTTAAAAGGAAAAATATTGATGATATGCAGAGCATTCTGTAACCTTTAAGTATCATCACGTGGCCCTCGTGATTGCATGGCAAGGCTACAGTTGACTTCCAATAACCAAGCAACCCAAATCATTAATGCTCATTTCTAAAATCTAAAAGGTAAATAAAAAACTACTCCGTATTTATTAATAAATCTTTGATTATTATTCCATATATTAAATTAAATTAAATAAATTCAAAACTTGATATTCACAAATTTCCATATACTTGAACGTTACATATGTTTGCTAAGCATACATAACATAAAAAAGTAAAGTAAACCAAATGAAATTGAACACCAAGTAAATATATAATAATTGAAATCTAATTAATTAATTAGGGTTTGTTCTTGGAGAAGGAGGCTCTTTGTGCAGCAGCGAAGTGGTTAAACATGGCGAGGGCGACACTGGTGGACTGTGCAACGTTAAGAACCTTAGCTTGAATGACCCTTCTAACCCTACCGCCCATTCTGTAACCCGAAATTCCGTCCATACAAGCGAAGGCGTTGGTCTCCATTGTGCTCAGCCATGTCTGGACGTTGCTCTGATGCCAAACGAAGGCGTTTTCGCCGTCGAGGTTTAGGCGGTTGAGCTCCTTCACCGCCCTGGCGAGCTGCGACGCGCCGTCGTCGATTTGGTTGATGCAATCGTGCACGGCCTGGTAGTCGGCGGCGGATTTGAGATCTCGGCTGATTTTGGCCATGTACGCGCTCGCGTAGCGTGCCCTAACCAGGCTCACTTTTAGCGCCACTTGCGCGAGCTCCTGCGGCGATTGCGATGTGGAGTTCACGTGGCCGGCGAGGCATGAAACGCAGAGTTTCGGGTACAGTGTGCGCCGGCACTGAGATTCGACGTATGTTCTGCCGCGAGAGTAGTGCGATCTCTGAAGCGGCCGGGCGGTGACGTCAGCGACGACGGAGAAGATGGAGAGGAGGAGGATGAAGGAGGAGAAGCTAAGTTTTGCCATTGTATGGAGAGTAGTGTATGCGATCTGATCGGAAGCCAAAACCTTTAATTTGTTGAATAATGTTTGTTGATTGTGATGGGAAAATGTGAAAGGGGGTTAGAGTTTATATAGAAGGGTTGTCATGTGCATGGGAATTTGACTTCGTTCTATTTTATTTCAGAAGAATTCGATCTCATGAAAGAGACGTTATCATTTTTTTAAAAATCATAAAATCAAAGTGATCAAGTAGTAATAATAAATAATTTATTGATATAACCAGTTTGGTTGGCCTGAGTGATAGTGCACTCTCATCCTTAAAAGATGTCAGGGGTTTGAACCTCTTTGGTACGAAAAAATCAATCTGACCAGCATTTTGCTCCTTAATTGGGCTGGCTCCAGCATTTTGCTCCTTAATTGGGCTGGCTCAGCGCGAACGGAGATTAGTCTGGGTATGAGTAAAGGTGTTCCTATAGTCAGAGAACCTTGTGGTACAACAAAAAAATAATAATTTATTTATATAAATTGTAATTACATATTTATATTCTTTTTTTTCAAAAGGGGTGAGCGAGTGTGATTCTCTTATGATCATAAGGTCACGAATTTAATTTTGTTACTCACATCTCTTCTCGGTTTATATATTTTGTATGAATTACATGCTAATGCCGGCTATTACACAATAATGAGATTTATCTAGTACACACCATCACATAATTAATAAAATGTGGATTTTCTTCATAAAAAAAATAACGATAAATACATGCATGCCAAATGCTACTACACGTGCAGGTAGCTTCAAGGAACCAGGTTGTCACTAGTGAGGTTGGGATTCTAGCAAACAGAAACCTTAATTATAGTTATATTAAATTAGGTCATAAGTTATCTTCATATATTCAAACTTGTTTTAATACTAAAACTTCGATTTGGACGTAAAGATGTAAATCTCAACAAGTAATTGATTCAAACAAATTCACGCCTCCTTCCTTGACTTTTGAATTAACATTAATTTATTTACATAAATACAAAAAATTAAAGCGTTAAGTTAACTAGTTAAAGATTGAGCTAGAGTACAATAACTCTTGAATTATATATGGAGTTTAAACAAAGTAGTTAAAGTGATTAGGTTGTCTGATGAGTAATGCCAACGATATATATGATTTGACCAGCTGCTGCTTAGCAGGCACCTGCGACAAGTTGTCTCTCCATCGGTCAAGGATCAAATCGAGATCGCGTGGCTCTACATTATCATGAAAATAATTTAAAGTATTAAGATATTGTCAACAACGTTGTGGTATACCTTATGTAAAACAGATATATATGTTATGTTGCAGTCACAAAAAAAAAAAAAAAANAAAAAAAAAAAAAAAAAAAAGTAATACACTAACAAATTATAAAATTTCACCCGCTTCGGGAGGTATGAGAGCTGACCCAAGAGAATCCTCACTTGTGAAAATCAAATCCGAATTTTCCTAAAATTCTTCCAACAAAGAGAGCTCACTTATCACGCTCAATCGGGTATTGATTGATCATATTTGAGATGACTCTCATATTAATACACACACACACGCAAATCCAAACTTACCACGCCATACTTATAATCGATTACTTTTTTTTATAATTCAAGTTTCATGACATAGTCAAACTATATAATATTGGACCGCTTCAAGTCTCATACCAAAGTACCAAATTGTATCATTTTATGCATGCACAATGAGCCTAACTCCAACCCAATTGGTGGAGCTCGTCTCCAAATTACACTCTACTGCTGGAATAATGTTTAACTACCGTTCAATCAACCACTATATCACTGCCTGAGAACAAATTAAATCTCTTTTATATATAGTGTCTCGTGTTTATGTTACTAAATTATAAGATCATTAACAAAATTGTATAGTGTATAATATATAAATAAATTCCAACTTTTGATTTCATATTTAATTTTTTTAAACATATTTAAGGGATAATCAATTTCAAAATCTTTTATATATATTTGGGGTCTCATGTTTACGTCATTAAACTATATAATTATTGACAAAATTGTATATTTGGAATGTGATATGATGTATTTAATATTAATTAATTTGTATCAGCAATAAACCATATGATTCACTAACCTTTGACTAATATATATCCCCTTCAAATTATATCCCATAAAATCAATCAAAAATCCCTTGAATTCATTTTTGTTCCACATCCTTGCTTTTGGCGGTTAAATCGATCCCTTTTATACATTTTAAATCACTCATTCGTTTCGGCCATGCACCACCCTAGCTAGCTCAACCAAGCCATGTCTATATATTCTCAATTTAAAATTAAAATTAACAAATTAATAACAATATAAATAATAAACACATGATATGTTGATTTAGGAAGAACCAAGGTAGGTTTACTTAAACCGACCAACAATTATCTAGTACATGTGTGTCTCAATAAACAAACAAATAAATTTATATTTGTATTTATATATACATTACCAAGATTTGAGTACCATGATCCAAGCGTAGCACATCATATGCGGGTCAATGGGCGCGGGGAACTGCCTAGCTAGCTATTTCAATTTCAATTTATATATATATATATATATATGACACGGATCAGGTCAGAATCATATTCTCACGAAAAAATTGAGAACCAATCGCATATGTTCACGTGTCCAATTGTAACAGATCATGATACTTTGGAGTACAAATAAAATTGTGTAAAAAGTGCAAGTAACAATTTTATATAGTGCACGTAAAATGTATTAAAAGTGCAACAAATAATGTACACTAAGCATCAATATTAAGAGCATCTAACGTTATCATTAAGTGCACCAATGTGAAAGACATTGGCTCTGTTTGGTAAATAATTAGCATATTAGTCAATTTTGGTCTATTTGACCATTATTAGTTGTTTGACTTGGTTAAAAAATCGATATAAGTGTTTGGTTAATAAGCTTTTCGTAACTTCAAAATACTTAATTTCAAAAGGCTACTCAAAGCAACCTTTTCAATTAGTCTTTTGAGATAAGAAATTATACCAAACAGTTATCAGCTAACAGCTAATTTACCAAGCACTTTTCTACAATCAGCTAATATTATCAATTAATTAAATATTCTAACACAATCAGCTGACAGCCATTTACCAAATAGGACCACTATCATTAGGTGCACCAATGTTAAAAGGTAAATTACTTGCACTATTAAGTGAAAAATGGTTGCACTTTTAATTTGCACACTTGCACTTTTAACACACGTTACTTACACCAAAGTTTGAGTTATTTACGAAAATGTCACCACATCTTTTTTTTTTCTTTTAAAAAAATTACATTTGGTCCGTTAAATATTGACACGTGGATGGCTGCGATTAGTTCTCAGCTCTTGTATGGGCATTCATTCTGGTGCGAAGAAGGACTCAAGTGCGAAAATTAGGAGAAATCTAAGCATTTGATCTGTTCATATCAAAGGCTCTAAAAAATAACAATGTCCAAGGATAATCGTCACTTGCGAGAGTCAAGTCTGAATTCTCCTGAAATTCTTTTTCAAAAAATAGCTCACTTGCCATTTGAGCTACCAATTGAGTTGAATTCTTAATTTGTTATTGACATGTATTAATGTTTCAATTTCAAATCAAACCCAACCATAAATTTGATTATGATCTTCTAGGACCGTCGGACAAATTCATATATAGTCCATTTGAACATGTATGGATTCAGAATGTACCCAAATTGGAGAAGCCCAAAATAAACGAACGACTATTATATGGCATACGGACATGGACCAATGAGTTTGCATGGGATACATGATCCAATAGAATATAAAATAATAATAAAAAATTATACTTTTAGTCTCTGAATATCAAATGGCAATCATTATTGTATGGACCATGGTTCACACAGTTGTGTGGACCAAAAATAAAAAGTACATTATTTTTGTACTGAATGTACATTATTTTTGTACTGTAGATACATTATTTGATAGTATATATCAAATAATGTACTTTCAGTACAAAAATAATGTACCCTAAAATAACGTACTTACAGTACAAAAATAATAATGTACCCTAAAATAACGTACTTACAGTACAAAAATAATGTACCTTCAGTACAAAAATAATGTACTTTTTATTTTGGTCCCACAGCTGTGTGGACCATGGTCCATTCAATAATTTGCCATCAAATGGTATAATGCAATCTCATTTTAAAATTAGTTGTTAATATTATTTGTTGGTATGTTGAATCTTGGACCAGGGTGTC
>NC_044919.1:1414885-1422795 GCF_003576645.1 Ipomoea triloba | reverse complement strand
CTCTGAATATCAAATGGCAATCATTATTGTATGGACCATGGTCCACACAGCTGTGTGGACCATGGTCCATTCAATAATTTGCCATCAAATGGTATAATGCAATCTCATTTTAAAATTAGTTGTTAATATTTATTTGNTCATTATTGTATGGACCATGGTTCACACAGTTGTGTGGACCATGGTCCATTCAATAATTTGCCATCAAATGGTATAATGCAATCTCATTTTAAAATTAGTTGTTAATATTTATTTGTTGGTATGTTGAANTCATTATTGTATGGACCATGGTTCACACAGTTGTGTGGACCAAAAATAAAAAGTACATTATTTTTGTACTGAATGTACATTATTTTTGTACTGTAGATACATTATTTGATAGTATATATCAAATAATGTACTTTCAGTACAAAAATAATGTACCCTAAAATAACGTACTTACAGTACAAAAATAATGTACCTTCAGTACAAAAATAATGTACTTTTTATTTTTGGTCCACACAGCTGTGTGGACCATGGTCCATTCAATAATTTGCCATCAAATGGTATAATGCAATCTCATTTTAAAATTAGTTGTTAATATTTATTTGTTGGTATGTTGAATCTTGGACCAGGGTGTCCTAGGGGAAGATGCAAATTATGATATGGACTTGAGTCTATATTCACAATTTTAGAACTTAATACTCTGTATTATAAAATTACATTACTCAATATTCACAATTTGTTAACTCTATATTCATAATTTTTTTATATGAATTCAAAAATTGTGTTAATACTGTTGAACATATGCAACGTAATTTTTAATGTAATATATAATTTTAATACTAATTTTGAATTTAAATTTTATAATTATCAATTAAATTAAAATTTGACATTTTTAATTTAAATATAAATAGTACTCCATAATAATTATACTTACAATTATAATTTTTAGAATGATAATAAATAAAGAAATAATTATAAAATAATATTTATAAATTGGTAAGTCAAATATTTTATTTGTAAATTGGTAAGTCCATAAAATATTTGAAAAAATTTAAACTATTGTGAATAACGGTTTTTGAGATTAAATGAGATATGATTGTTGGGATTCATAAAATACTTGAAAAAATATATGTTGAGATTGCTCTAATGTAATTGAATTGAGGCTATATCTATCCCATGAGATATGGATTAATACAAATAATGACACGTGAACAAATTTTTAAACATGGAATGCAGCGGATTTGTTTATTATTTATGTTTTTTTGCCTTATTGGGCTGAGAATGTTTTATCCTAATCAGTTACTTAACCATATTTTCTTATTATTTGTTAATTGTTAACCATTGTCTCTGTACCCATTGTCTCTTCGTCCACCTCGCTGCAAGCCTACACTCTTTCTCAGTCCCTCTGTGTTCACAGGTACGTCACGTGATCACGACATTATTGTTCGATTCTTGGGTTTTTTTTTCACGAAAAGTTTTGAGCTTTACGGAGTATCTTTTAGTTTCGAAATGTAAATCTGAACATTTATGTTTACCCAACTGCTAGAAAAAAAATCGTGCTTTTCTGTAGCCGCTGTTGGGTTTCAGATAGTTAGTTTTGAGCTTTTTAGGAACTGTGGAGGAGAGTAGAAGAAAGATTGAGGAGAAATTTGTGTTTTTTTTTCTTGGTTGATTGCTGTGATAAAAGGGTATGAGGTGAAATTTAGGACGAATATAAAGAGCCTGACTTTGAATTGTTCTATTAGTTGTTCTTCATGTAAGCTTAGCAAGGTTTGTGAATTTTAATAATGGCCATTTTGAATTCTCTGGATTATATGCTCCTGTTTAGAGTTTTCTGCTAGTCTTTTGAGTTTTTGAATGCAGAATCTTCAACTGTTGTTGGGCAAGTTTATAGTACCCCAAGCTCTGGTTGTATTATAAATTTATCAATTTGCATGTGGATTCATTCTATATGGTTAGATTATATTTGTGATCTAACAAATGTTTCATAGAAAAGTTGGCATATGTGGTTTTTCCTCTATTCTTATAGAACAGAAAATATCATATTTTCGCAAGTTTTATAGAGAGTGCCTCAGTTCAAATTTGTGTTGCTTACATGGTAACTTGTTGGATGTGTAACTAGTATCTTCATGCTGTGAATAAATCATATGACTATACGAGTAATATGGAATTTTCTACTTTCAAATTGAGTTCTTTTGTGATAGTTGTTTCGATCACTTCCATAGTTCTAAAGGTCTAGGTTTTTGTTGTAGGATTTGCAAACATGAACAACATCAGAAGAATGGGATTTCATTATCTGCACAAATTGAATGCTGAAAATATACCAAGAGACTTGATAGAGAAGGGGCAAAAGCGTGTTATTGAGGCATCTCTTACACTTATCCAGGAGAGGGCTAAGCTAAAGGCACGTGTGGTATCTAATATTGTTTTGATAACCTTGAGAAATTGCTGTAAAGTTGTCTGCTAGCTTGAGTTTTGCTTCCTAACCCTGATTTTTTCAGTTAAATGGCTATTTGAAACAATAGAAAATGGTATATTAGCATATCCCCCTTCATTACCAGTTAACATTGGAAAACGAATTATTGGCATTATTGTTTTTTTTTTTCCCATGCGGTCAACAAAATCCAGTGAGCACCTTTCTACTTATCAAAAGAATATATTATCTTACTTCTGAGAAGAAAATGATATTTTGCTCCAAATTGTAGAATATTCTCATGAAATACACGGTAGTACTATTCAATGACAGGTTTGTAATTAATTGAATTTTCTATTTTTAATTTTTTTTGGTTGCTTTGTAGGGAGAACTTCTCCGTGCTCTTGGGGGTGTTGTAGCATCATCATCTCTTCTTGGAGTTCCTCTGGGGCATAACTCCTCATTTCTCCAGGGCCCAGCATTTGCTCCTCCTCGAATTCGAGAGGCTATATGGTGTGGCAGCACAAACTCTACAACTGAAGAAGGTGAATGCAGTTTTATGCTTCTCATAATTATCATCTGATTAGTTAAGCAGCTTCACTGCATTGATGTTCATTTGATTACCAATTGGGTTCTATTAATCTCGACTTGGGCCTATAGACATGCACCGTGACTGGTTTCAGCTCGAAATATTTGAACTCTTTTAAGTTCTGTTATATTGAATTGCTGGAATCATGCAGGCAAAGACTTGAAAGATCCGCGTGTCTTGACTGATGTTGGTGATGTGCCAATTCAAGAGTTACGAGATTGTGGCATAAATGATGATGCACTAATGGATATTATTAGTGAATCTGTCAAGCTAGTGATGGAAGAGGTGAGACATCTCTTTTTGTACATGTCTGAATTGGAAGAATCAGATTCTTTTTGCTGGCAGGCAAAGCATGTTTAAGCCTTTATTCGTTAATTTGTAATCTTTTTCTATGAGTATGACTATGCATAACCTCCACTCTCTTCTTTGATTTGTATGACTCCTCTCATTGAAGAAAGAATAATGATTTTCATTGTTTATGCTTTTTTTACGCCACTTTCTTACTGTAGTCCAACCTTAATGCTGACCTGGCTTTTGTGTTGATCTCCTCAGTTGCATTTACTTATATTTGTTTTGCTCCACAGAGTCCACTGCGCCCCTTAGTGTTGGGGGGTGATCACTCCATATCGTATCCTGTTGTCCGAGCTGTGTCTGAGAAGCTTGGAGGACAAGTTGATATCCTTCACCTCGATGCTCACCCTGATATCTACCATTCCTTCGAAGGAAACAGATACTCACATGCATCTAGTTTTGCTCGAATTATGGAAGGTGGCTATGCTAGGCGACTCCTACAAGTAATAATTTCTTAATTGCACTATTTGTAACCTTACGACATTCTAGTTGTTTCTTCTGATGGACATTGGAAAGGGATTAGCTTTACTTCCAAATTCCAACTCTCTTATCTAGGGCAATATTAGTTGTCTATAAAAACTGTCGAGAATGCAGGGTTTGAACTTCATATGAAAGTCTGTTGAAGTATTCAAATCTCTGTTATTTTCAGTACCGAGTTTAATGTGTGTCGAAGTTATTGATTCGTTTCCCTAATGACCAAATATGCAGTATATATAAAGCCAAGATATAGACTTTACTGTGAATTCTAGCACACTATGCGGTGTCAAGCAATAAGGGTATTTAAGGGGATTCAAAGCTTGTGTCTTTCGTTTGTTGGCTTCATTTATAGTCGTTGCTTTCATGAGTTTCCAGGATAGCCCTATGGCGTGTTGCTGTACATTCCCGGACATGATATAGGAACATTATCTCATTTATTTCTGTATCAGGATATAGCAGCTAAAAGAATTCTCCATAGCACATGTGATATGGTGTCTTAAATTCCTGTTCTTGTTACGCAGGTTGGAATTAGATCAATCACAAAGGAAGGTCGTGAACAAGGAAAGAAATTTGGCGTTGAGCAATATGAAATGAGAACGTTTTCCAAAGATCGCCAATATCTGGAAAATCTGGTTTGTCTTCAATCCTCTCCACCTCCCTCTTGTGCATGATATGAACTTATCTGCCCGCCAAGATTTCTCATTTCAGGAAAAAAAAAACAAAAAAAACAAAAAAAAAAACAGTAGAAGTAATGTTGAAAAGACGCATATGATAGTTGTGGATGTATTATTATCATATTGTGTCTTCTGTCAAGGGGATACAAAAAGGCACTTATTATGAAGTAAAATGTTTTGTGAACTCATATACCTTTATTCGAGTTTAATAACTAGTATAATTTTATACCAAGTATCAGATGCCATTGCTTCTTCCATTTATGATTTCGTTGCTTTAACTCAAAATAGATAGCTCGTTTGCTCTATGTGTTAAACCTGCTGTAAGTGCATGCTGAGTAAAGATGGAACGGGTGCTAACTGGTTTCTGTGTATATGCAAACTGTTATTCGTGTCTAGCTTGATTATTCGAACGATATAAGACTATAAGTACTCGGTGATAAATTTGTGTGTGATTATTCGATGGCATGCGTAATGGCCTTATGTTTGTAACGGTTGATGTTTTCTCTTGTCTTCAGAAACTAGGCGAGGGAGTAAAGGGCGTGTATATTTCTGTGGATTTAGACTCGCTTGATCCTGCATTTGCCCCGGGAGTATCTCACATTGAGCCGGGAGGTCTCTCATTCCGCGATGCCCTCAACATACTCCACAACCTTAAAGGCGACATCGTGGCGGCTGATGTGGTCGAATTCAACCCACAGCGCGATACTGTTGATGGGATGACTGCAATGGTTGCTGCAAAACTAGTGAGAGAATTAGCTGCTAAGATATCTAAGTGATAAGTAAACGATCGATTCGTGCTACCGAATATGTATTTAGTCAAGTAATGCCTTTTAATTCTCAAAATAGCTCCTGTCAGTTTCAATGTTTTCATGCTACATTTGGATTTTGTATGTTTTTGCCCCATGGGGAATGATGAATTACAATGCTTAGCTTCAACTCAAAGGCGTTCCCTCCGCGTCTATCTCCTCTCGTTTTTCTAGCACTATGGCTTTATACCTTTTTGCGCAGAGAATGAACAGCACGAGATCGACTGCGACTATGGCGGCAGAGAGGAAGAAAAATCTGTCCAAGTGGCCGTCGTTCAAATTTGGTGGGACCCAGCCTGGCTTCCCATGCTTCGTTGTGATCTTCATCACAACGCTGAGTATAATGCTGCAGAGGTAACTGCCCAAGGCCGACGAGGACATGGATAAACCGAGGCCCATGCTTTTCAGACTGTCAGGTATTTGTGATGCGAAAAATTCCCACTGAGCTACATATATAAATGCTTCTGCTACTCCTACTAGCACATACTGAGGTGTTTGCCAGAAAATGCTGAGAGAGCTTGTTTCTTCTTTCCTGTTTGCATATTGCTGTCTGTGTTGCTCGACGAGGCCCGCTATCACCATGGCGACTATCGAGATCACGAGCCCGATCCCTATCCTCTGCAGCTCGCTGGGAGGCTTCGGTTTCCTCTTCATCAGCTTGATGTACACGGGAAGTATGATGTTCTCGTAGCAGATGATGAAGGTGGATGTGCTTATGATGTCGAACGAGGTCATGCTGGCGGGCGGCATGTCAAAGTCGGCGATCTTGGTGTTCATGGCGGCCCCTTGCTCGACGAAGAGCGAAAGCACCTGCACAAACATTATGGATGCTAATATGGTGCAAACCCATATTGGGAGAAGCCTCAGAACACACTTGACTTCTTCGACTTGAGTGACGGTGCATAATCTCCAGGGATTTGGGACTCGGGTTTTGTCGGGCAACAATGTCATGTCGGATGAGACCATGATAGCAGCTCGATCAAGGAACCTGTTTGTCGGGTTAAAACACAGATCAACAGATGACAGATTATGCTGTTCAAACGAAGAAAAGATGAATCGAAAAAACAGACTTACTCGAAACCATCTGTATGTGAGATTCTTCTGTTGCATTTCTCTGCTCTTCCATGAACTTCATACAATCCTTCTCCATGTAAGGGGACTTGAAGCTTCAATTTTCTCAGGGAAGCCACAATCACCTGACAGAATCTGCAAACCGGGTTGTTGAAAGGCCGAATATGGCGGTATCTATACGCCCCAGCTATCAGCAAGCTCAACGAGACGAAGCCACACGAGGTAGATATCCAAAACGCGAGTACCCATTTCCCGAGATTCTCAATATACACCAAGACTGTCTCTGCAACCAGGGATCCAAGGTTCAGTGCAACATAAAAGTAGCTGAAGAATTTCGTCTTCGATTTGCTCTCCTCGGGATCTTCTTCATCGAATTGATCCGCTCCTAACGTTGCCAGTACAGGTTCTATCGACCCACTCCCTATAGCTAGTAAATATATAGATACATAGTACATTGCAACTTCAATCCTTGACTGTGAATTGCACACTTCTCCTATCCTCCCACACCCCTCGGGCTCAAGCATGAACATGTGAGTTAACAGCGACAGCGCCACCAATCCCTGCAAAACCAATCAACCGCAGAATTCAAGCTTGTGCTCAGATGACATGTAGTGACTCTCTCATATGGGAGGTCATGAGATTGAGCCTCAGTGGAGGTTGAGAAAGTATGTAGAACAGATACTACTATGTAATAGAGTCAGTAGAACTCAAAAAAAAAAAAAGGCGGGTTTCACTTACAAAGTTCATGACAGCGAGGAAGATGATGCAGGTGAGATATCTTCCCATGTAGGAGTCGCTGAGGAAAGCCCCAAAGAGCGCGAAAATGTAAAGTGTTCCCATCCACCTGCTGAACAAGTTTGCAGCATCCGCGTTTGATTTTCTCATGACGGACTTGGAGAAGAGGACCATGTTTACTTCCACACCGGTGAAGGCAAGCGCGGCCAATCCTTCACTCACTGCCCCGTCAACCAAACAAGATATACCCAGGTTATCGCTAACGTTTTTAAACATATTCTGCATATTTGGAGCATCAAATATGGCTTTTAATTAAGATTCATTCTTGAACTGTTACTAATTCGACTTACCTAACAGCAGTATTCCCGATTTCCATCCTCCAGTTTTCCTCTTCAGCGCGGGTTTTCCATGCCTATCTGTTGATCCATCTCTGGTGTAAGAATCCAAGAGTCTCAGTTTCCCATCCTGCATACATGGAGAGCTTAAACACATCAAGGAACAGCTTAATTCAAAGCATAAAAAAAAAACAGCCTCTGAGCAGTGTCTTTGGTTTTCACATGATGTTAGAAGCATTCTATGGCTAGATTAATGTTGTTTACTCCTCATTTCCAACAACATTAACACCAAAGTTCGGCTTCTTGGGTGACGAGGAAAACCTGTTACTACCCGAGAGTGTGCATTGCGTAAACTGTTGTGCTAACAAATTCATCTTGCTAAATAATACCCTACCGAATTCTATCATCTTCTACATTTCTTGTAGGCAACAAACTCTATACTTTTATCCCACTACAAAGGAAGGGGGGGGGGGGGGG
>NC_044919.1:1295832-1414127 GCF_003576645.1 Ipomoea triloba | reverse complement strand
GGGGGGGGGGGGGGGGGGGGGGGGGTTGGGGGGATGGGGTTGAAGAACTTACAAGTCCAGCAACCTTAAAACCATCACAGTCCATATCTATCACCTCTGATCTGATAGACATATCTTAATCACTAGATGATGATCAAGAAAAGAAGTTTTGACTAGCTGAGGTGACAATAACAGACTTACAGTGTCAGTTAAATAGCAAAGTAATCATCACCTCACATACTACTACTATTATCCAAGACAATGACACTCCACTTTAATTTGGGGCTAGTCTAGGTTGTAGTCAAATGTTAATTGAAAGTATTACATATATAATAATAATAATAATAATAATAATAAGGGACAATCTGACCAAGTTAGCCAGACGGTTAGTTTGATAACCATAGGTTAACAAGTTCAACTCTTGGTGGGAACGGCTAACTATGAGCAACTTAGACTGGTTTAACTCTTTGTGGTCCTTTGTTTGTTAGGGTCACGTCAAGCTAAGACGGGATTTACCTAGTCAACTATGAGCAACTTAGACTGGTTTAACTCCTTGTGGTCATTTGTTTGTTAGGGCCACAAGGCGAGATTTACTCAATGCACACCATCAGGTAGTGATTGCGGTTTCTCTCATCACTTAAAAAAAGAATAATAATTTATTATTCAAGTGGTGGGAACATCAAAATATACTGGATGGGGGCTGCTAGAATTTGAACACAACATAATGATACGACAGGCAATTATTTGTTCGTGGAAAAAACACAATAATTCGGCCGGAACGGCATTCCAAAGCTAATCTATTTCACTCCCCCGCACCTTTCGGCTGAGCAACCTAACATCTCTACATATACATTTGTATATATTTCTATCTCATCCCACACAATTATTCCTTAAGCACGGCTTCGAACATCCAAGGTTAAAATATTCCAGAAATTTTATAATGTCATGAGATATTATTGCTCAAACATATTGTATTAAAGTTTGTTGTTGAGACTACTTAGTTCACAATCTTGTCATAAAACACTACTTTAACGTTATTTACTCCTTTTAATTACTTTTTGTTTCTGCGTATTGCACCTATATCCTATAAGAAGACAATAATCTTGTTCGCACGAGCTTAGCTCACTGGTTCAATAAGCAGTATTTAGGAAAAGAAAAAAAGACAATACTCTTATTTGGGTACAATACTCTTCTAAGAGAGTAAACTGTACTAGTCGAGTTTCGATTAAATCATATTTGGGCAATCCTTTCTTGAGTCTCAACCAGATCCTATTCAGGCGATCCTCCTCTCTAATCTAGTTGAGTCTCGGTTGAATCATATTAGGGCAACCCTCTCCAAAACGACTAATACAGTCTAGTGTCATCAATCGAATCTCATTTGAACAATTTTTCTGGAAGAGTGTTGTTGCATGCACAAGAGTCTGAACTGTGGATTTAATTAACATCTAAAAGTATTTATATATGAAAAAGAATATGTGAAGTGATATAAGAGGTTGGTTTGGTCAAATAGCAAGGATGTTTTCTGCCACTTTCAAATATGATTGCTCCCATGTTAGCGCAGCACAAACGAGGTTATGATCAGGACATGGAATAAAAGGTTAAAGAACACAACACCACCACAAAGAACAGTAAAACTCCAAGAGATTAATGTTAATTGATGTTCCCCTTAATATATATTTCTTCTTTAAAGGCGTAGGGTCTCCAGGCATGCAGATTTTTTAATATTAAAACTGGAAAAACCAACGAAAAAAAAAGTTTGGGTTTTTTAAGAAAAAAAATGGTTTTCTGTACCTCAGACTCAACGAAATTTGCAGAAGATTTGGCTGCAGATTGGTCTTCGGCTGCCATAGAAGAAGGGGGAGCTTCAGTTTGCTCAATGTCCATGGCTGCTTCAATTGATCAGTGCAATTCAGAGAAATGGAGAAAATATAATAAGAGAGCGGAGATGAGGTGAGAGCTGAGAGAGAAGAGGAATGAAAGGAGAGAAGAAGAGAGTGGGGAGTAATAAGGAGAGTGAAAGGGGAGATTATATTGCAGGGAATGAGAATGAGAATTGAGAATTGAGAAGATTGATGTTAGTTAGTTGTTGATGCTATACGTGGGCGTCATGCAGTTAATTACTTCCCATAATTGTAATATGAACGGAAATAAATTCGACCTCTTTCGAAAAAAGTTAATTATTGTCAATTTTATTTGCTTCCCCCACAATAATCTTATTCTCAAAAGACGAAATCCCTCGATCCCACACCCCAGACTTAAACTTGATACGACCCCACAAATCCACAATAATCTATCATTTATATATTACCAATATTTCATTTTAAATTATACTACACCAACTCTTACATTTTACTCTATTTTCTACTCCTGCTTACATATCACCCTATGAGGCCATGATTCATTTAAAAAAATGTGGACCACAGTTTTTATTACTTTCTTTTCATCTTCCTTCAATCAAATCAAGACACATGACGGGAGTTTTACTTACTTGAAGTGCGTATATCGTTTTCCTTTTATTTCATTCTTCACGAGTATCAGTGTCTCATATTATAATATTGTGGATAATCTACGTTGCAATATAGACCACTGACATGTATGTTCATTTTTAATATATTGAATATTCATTTTGGTCGATGCACTATAATTTGTTTTTTTAAAGGTTTATTTTTAATTTACTAACTATTTAAAATGAGCATTTAGTAGATTAAAATAAATAAATTTTTAGTATACAAAAAATAAACATGTATTAATTATTCACCTTATATTGTGGACTATGATTCACGATATAATTTGGACAACATCTCACGAGATAAGACAACTCTTCCATAGTATTATATTACTACATGCACCTACCACTTAAATTTAAACATAAGTTTCAATACCTTTAACCAGTTGTAGTATTAGACTAATTGAATAATAATCCGATTTGATTAATTTTACTCAACCTTGATGACACGTCAATTAATTGAAAATTTAATTTAGAATTTTTAGTTGTAAGAAGTAAACATTTGTACTCTATTATTATTTGTTTGTTTTAGTTTATGGATTACAAATTAATAAATATAAAGTTCCATCATATTATGTTGTCTTTTTTATATTTTAATGAAATATGTATAAAAAATGATATTCATTGTTCAAATACAAGAATATAACAATTATTGACATTACCAAATATAAAATAATTATTATAAAAGTAGTTAAAATTGCACAAATTATACATATGGTGCATTTACATTAGCAATATGTATACTAATGGATTTGTAAATATATTCTAAATTTTTACTCTTAATAAATCAACTCAACATTTAGTCAAATTAAAAAAAAAAACAATTAAAGGAAGCAGATAAAATGTAGTGATAATGCGATATAATTGTCACCCCATAGGAATGACCAATTAAAAAATTATAAATATTACATAAAGATGGAGTATATATAAACGAAAATTTATCTATGTTCAATTTCATAATTTAAATGCTATTAATGCCTTTTCAATATTTAATACTCAATAAATATTTAATATTGTAATAAAAAAGAGTGTGTAAAGTCACACAAAATGTACCTCCCATTAATGTCTTAATGCATTAGTTTATGTAAATTATTTGGGCCCTTATCAGCCAATTTTGGTTTATTTGATCATTATTAATTGTTTGACTTGGTTAAATAGTCAATATAAGTACTTGATTAATTAGCTTTTTGTAACAATTTATTACTCCAAAACGCTAAAATTCAAAAAGTTGTTCAAAACAATTTTTTAAATAAAATTGTTAAGAAAGTCATTTTGCATGTAATCAACTATCAACTAGTTTACTAAACATTTTTCTACAATCAGTTAATGTTATCAACTAGTCAAACTCACTAATCCAATCTGGTAACAACTATTTACCAAACACCCCCTTAATATTTTTTAACTAATATATGCTTGTATTAATATACCTAATTTTTTTTTGAAAACTAATACATATAGTTATTAAATACGTAGTATGTAACAAGCATTTTCCATTTCTCATTCTCCCAAATATTGCATACTAAACCAGTGAGCTAAATCAGTGCAGGCAAAAAATTTCCATCTTTGTCTTCAATGATCGATGAGTGGATCAAGAGTCAAGACTTGTATTAATATTTTAATAATAAACTTCATTAAATATTAGACACGTATCAACCTTACATCCGATTTAGACATAATGCCAATGGTCATTTATTATGAATTCAAAAAGGGTGGCTGAGTGTAGTGATGAAAATATGTCAAGTCGGGTCGAGTTACACATAATTAGTGTATCAATTCAGCCTATGAAAAATAGCGTAGCTCCGCCCCTTATATATTAAAAATACATGCGCTACAATACGTAACGTAAGTGTATTTATTTGAAGGCATTTCCTAACAGCAATCCAATTGCCGTTTGCAGCAGAATTGACATAATATCCACAATTGTAGTGTTGTGAAGTGTGGACAGGAACCAAATCGACAATTCTCAGATTGAAAGAAAAACATTTCCTACTGCCTTTTTGCCTTGTCTCATTATAGTTCCTCCATTTGGTCAAAACCCCCTTTCTTAAATCATGTAGTTGGATGATGAGGATGGAGTAACATGTTCCTATGATGTCACTTGCAAAATCCCAAGCATTTAATCTCCTCAATTCCTTCTTTTCTATATATATATATAATAATAACAATGCCTTAACTCATCTTTTATTTTATTCGCGCAGTAGAAGTGGTTGTCAAACTGGTTTAGATTTAACTTATTGAGACTAGCTTTGTATAAGGGTTGATTGTGATTTGTGATCCCAACTCCATCAACGTAGAACCCGTTTAAAGTAAACCAATGTCTAAACTTTAGTAAAGTCGAATTTGATTGTCATTTGTTTTGTTTACCATGTTCAACACTTTGTTCCGTAAATTAAAGGTGGTTTTTAAACTGGTTTAGATCCAACCTATTAGGACCAACCCTCAAGATAAGTCTAAAATTAACTATTTTTTAGCCTTCAATAAGAATTCGATTCTTACAAGCACCTTTTTAGTTAAGTCCATTGAATATAATCTTTATAATGCACTTTACCTCTTTTATATACACAAATACAAAAATAGAATTTATCCATTGTACACTCTTGATTAGTGGTGACCAATTTTCATTATCTTAAAAAAAAAAAAAAAAAAAAAGCAACAACAACAAACAAAATGATAATCATGCATGTGTATCAAGACATCAAAAAAACTAATTGTGTTCTTTTAATTAGTTGATATCTCAACAGTGCGTACATAATTAATGCTTGAAACTTATAGGCCGGATAACCTTTTAGGTGTGAAATCTAGAATTCAATTCTTCTTTCCCATGGTTGTAGGATTGCTTTATTTTATGGGATTGCTTTATTTTAGGCCGCATAGGCAGTTCAACGGGTCATAGGGGTGAAGTTTGGGAGAAGAGATCAGGGATCGAGTCTCACCAGCGGCAGTGTCAATTGAGTTACCTGACGCTTTGTCGGGCCGGGGTGTGGGGAGCGGTTATTGTCAACACACTCTTGGTCAAATTCATTGCACATGGTCTTTTTAGTGAGATTTACCAAATACACACCTTTAAATAGTGATTGTGAATTTCATTGTCAACCAAATAGCTTTTCCGGTCTTTTTTTTTTTTTAACCCTTCTAACATAAATTTTTTAGCATAGTAGATCAAAGCATAGTAAATTAGAAAAATATATACGAAGTTGATTTTTTTAATAAAACCAACTTCATAAATATTATTAAAACATACTTTGAACCTAAGTTTTTAATAAAGAAAACCTACTTTGAAAATTTAATTTAATTTAAATGTGAAAGGGACAATT
This sequence comes from Ipomoea triloba, assembly GCF_003576645.1. Lineage (NCBI taxonomy): Eukaryota > Viridiplantae > Streptophyta > Magnoliopsida > Solanales > Convolvulaceae > Ipomoea > Ipomoea triloba. The sequence goes on along the minus strand of NC_044919.1, from coordinate 1,408,328 downwards.
CATGAATTCCCACCCTGATCAGAAACCACAATACTTTCACATGTAGAAGACTAATAGAGATTATAGCCAGTAGTCTCATTAATGTATATAGTCGACTACTCGAGTAGCCAATATTGCAAGGCTGATCTTTAGTATTGGGTATGAAAGAATCTTAAATCTCCAAGTAAATTGTCCCATTCAAAGAGGTGCCTACAATTCACCGAGGGGATTAATCGTTATGTTCGACGGTAAAAACCCTGGCTACACCTAAATAATAATAATAATAATAATAAGAATCCTTAGTAATATAATGCATGGTTCAAAGCTCATTAAAATTTATGTATTACAGAGTATAATCTTCTTTATAAAGATCACTGATATGTTTATTTAGAGTTGTTATAATTTGTTCATTTCAACCAAAAAAAAGAAGGAAAAAGCCATTGAAAATGACTAATCTACCCTCCATTCAAAAAAGGAATTGAACATTTTTGACTCCTAATTATTTCATTTTTAGAAATTAATTTAGCCCTTGTTAATTGATATAAACAGATTTAGCCCCTTAATTGTCCTTCTTTATGTTTGCACTTTTAATCCTTGATGTAATATACTTATCAAACTCTATTAGCAAACTATTTTTATGAGGTTATTTTTGTCATTTAGAATCAATATCTATGATTAATTAAAGTTTCATTCTCTACATACGAATGTCATTTGAACAGTGAATATTGATTCTAAATGATTAAGCTAAGAAAACCTCACGAGTTTGATAATCATATAACGATGGTGTCTAATAGTACAATATTACAAATTTATGAACAATTAAGGAGCTAAATTTATTTAAATTACCTTACCGAGACTAATTTTTCAAAATTGAAACAATACATGAGCCAAAACTGTGGTTTTTCCGTTAAAAAAAAAAAAAAAAGAAGTAATAAACAGGTAGGCCGGAAAGCAATCCTAGCATTGTTGTAGGACTGCCTGTCTTTTAGCCTGTATTACCTTTCCCATCATCATCATCATATGCCATCCACAAGAGAGGATAGAAAAGTTCATGCTAGCTAGGTGACTGCAATTGATGTTATAATTCAAGGAGGGGTTTCACATGATTTTAGCATCTGATTTTTGTCCTCTCTTTTTTGATCACCCAAGCAGATGAGTTTGGACACAAAGGGGCATGCAGATGGGGGGTGGGGGGGACTGTGGGGGAGTCAAATTTCTATATTGATCTCTGTGATTGAGTAGCAATGATGTTTCTATGTCTCAGTATCTCTGTGTTGTAGAGACATTCAAGTTTGTGAGTTGCATTGATGGGGTTTATTGGATCACAAAAGGCTTTGGAAAAGTTCATAATTGGTGATGATTGCTCATACAAATGTATTTTAATATCAAATAATTTTTTTTTTTGAATACTTAATATCAAATAATTAATTGTAATGCATATATATTAAAAACAATACTATATATATATATATATATATATACACATATATGAAACTAGTTTATAGATTTTTTTTTACCTCTTCTAATATTATCAAGGTTACAAGTTCAACTCCCAACGGAAGCGGCCTCTTGAACTTATTGGATTGAACCGATCAACTATGAGAGACTTAGAATGATTTACCTCATTGTGGTACTTTGTCAGGCCACCTAGAATTACAATGCAGGATTTACCCAATACACACCTTTGAGTAGTGGTTGCGAGTTTCTTTCGTCACTTAAAAAAATGATGTAAAACAAAACATGGGCAACTCCATCTAATTTGGTCGGACAGTTGGTTTGATAACCACAATGTTCAGAGTTAGACTCCCCATGAGAGTTACATATTGGCCTTCTTGATTTGAGCCGGACAGTTATGACTTATGAACAACGTAATTAACCTAGGTTGGTTTACTTCATTGCGGCTCTCTGCTGGCTAAGACCGTAAAAAAGTGGATGAGACATAATTCTCATACTAAAAATGAGGGTCTTGAACATTTGGTGAATAGGAATAAGCACAACCTAATTATTACTCCGTAATACGTAAGTAACGTGTTTAGTTTCTTCGTAACAATTTTAATCTCTTAATTATTTGTATTTAGTTGTTTTAGAATATGACAATTGTCAATTGCAAAATTAGTCCTTGGTGTAGCCAATGTGTGCTGTTTTGGTTCCTTTCCTATTGTTGTCATCTATTGCTTGTTTTCTATATGGCACTTAATAGTTAATACCATGTTACATATTATTCTCACTGATCATCTTCTATATGTTGTACCGTGTTACATACTAAATAAAAAATAAACAGTAGTTGATGGCAAAAGATGCAAAAGGACTAAAATCATATGTGTTTGGTTATATTGAGGACTAATTTTATAATTGTAAATTGTTAGGGACTAAAATAGTTAAATGAATTTTATTTTTGAGAGATTACATTTTTTTTCAATTAAAAATCTTGTCCGTTATATGGACCATAGGCCCAAGAGGAGAAGAGGTGGGTTCAGGACAAATTTCTAAAGCATTTCCGAAATCGAACTACTGTTCAAGAAATGTGGATCCAAGCTCTATTGCGGCCCAAAGGCCCAGTATATAAATAACCTACAACACCATCTTTCTCTCTCGACTATCTTACTCTCAATTCTCTCTCAACTCAACTTTCTTCAGCTCCTTCTTCGTCAAATTTCAATCCCGCAATGTTGCAGACGCAGAACCAATTAATCCCGGACGAAAGTGTGGTTGCTCTGAGCATTGAAACTAGCGGTGGTGAAACTGCTGCTGTTGTAAGCTCATTATCCATGTTTATATGTGTGTGTGTGTGTGATTACTTTTATGATTGCTTTGTGGATAATTTTGGTGAAATTAGTTGTAGTTTGGTTATTTTGTTACGAATTGTTGAGTTGAGGTGAACAGAAATGGTGAAACATTTAGCCAAGTTGTCACTTCTCAGGTATTATATCTATATTAATGTGCGTCTTGGTAAATATGGATGAGTTGGTTCTAAAATGGCTGAAGAAGCACATTCACAGGCTGTTGTTCTGGTATGCGATCCGCTTTACTTAGTCGCTATGAATGTTTAAGCGGAGAGTTTTAGAAAGTGCTTTAATGTAATAATGACTTTGAATTTGGAATAGTTTGAATTAAGTTAGGAGGAGATGTTCCATGTCCATGATTACAAATGAGAGAACGTTGTGATAGATTACAAATATAGATTTTAAAAGATCTCATAACTTAAGGACTGATTTCCTATGCTCTTTAAATGTTTTTGTTTCACAAGAGGCATCATCGGGATAATGAGTTATCAAATGCTGCAATATATACTGAATTTCTATATTCTTCATCAGGTAACTCACATTAAAGTGAATTTGGTGTAATATCTAATTTTCCAGTCTTTATGGATAGCTTAGTACAGAATAGTAAGTCTTGGCAGATGAGATCAGCATAGTGGTATACTATAGTTAAAAACAACATATGCTTAAACAAACTTCACCTTTTGGAAGTGCATTTCTAATTTCCTATTCCTGCTTATATTCAATGTTCTTACTTGAAACAGGATGCGTTCTTCATTTCTTCAACATCATAGCTTCAACTCAAAGGAGTTCCTTCCATGTCTGTCTCCTCTAGTTTTTCTAGCACTATAGCTTTGTACCTCTTTGCACAGAAAATGAGCAATACAAGATCTAATGCAACTATGACAGCAGACAGGAAGAAAAATCTATCCAGGTGGCCGTCATTTAAATTTGGTGGTACCCAACCTGGCTTCCCATGTTTGGTTGTGATCTTCATTACGATGCTTAGTATAATGCTGCACAGGTAACTGCCTAAGGCTGATGAGGACATGGATAAACCGAGCCCGATGCTCTTCAGGCTATCAGGTATCTGTGATGCAAAGAATTCCCACTGAGCTACATATATAAATGCTTCAGCTACTCCTACAAGCACATACTGAGGAATCTGCCAGAAAATGCTCAGAGAACTTGTCTCTTCGTTCCCATTAGCATATCTTAGTCTGTGTTGCTCAACCAGGCCTGCTATCAACATGGTTATTATTGAAATGACCATCCCTATTCCTATTCTCTGCAACTCATTGAGAGGCTTTGGTTCTCTTTTCATCAATTTGACATATAGAGGAAGTATGATGTTCTCATAGCAAATGATGAAGGTAGACGAGCTTATAATGTCAACCGCAGTCATGCTGGCCGGAGGCATATGGAAGTCTGCAATCTTGGTATTCATGGCAGCTCCTTGCTCCACAAAGAGAGAAAAAACCTGAACAAACACTGTGGATGCCAATATGGTGCAAACCCATATTGGGAGAAGCCTCAGAACACACTTAACTTCCTCCACTTGAGTAACAGTGCATAATCTCCAGGGATTTGGAACTTGGCTTTTATCAGGCAACAAGGTCATTTCTGATGAAACCTTAATAGCCGCACGATCAAGAAACCTGTTTGTTGGCATAAAACAAAGATCAAGTAACAACAGAGTGCATTACATGGTTCAAATAAAAAAGATGAGTCAAGAAAACAAACTTACTCAAAACCATCTGTATGTGAGATTCTTCTGTAATATTTCTCACCCCTTCCATGAACTTCATACAATCCTTCTCCATGCAACGGGACTTTAAGCTTTAATTTTCTCAGAGAAGCCACAATCACCTGGCAGAACCTGGATACAGGGTTGTTGAAAGGTCTGATATGGCGATATCGGTATTCCCCAGCTATTAGCAAGGCCAGTGAAACAAAACCACATAAGGTAGATATCCAAAAGGCAAGTGCCCATTTCCCTAGATTTTCAATATACACCAAAACTATCTCTGCAATCAGGGATCCAAGGTTAAATGCAACATAAAAGTAGCTATAGAATTTGGTCTTTGATTTGCTCTCTTCAGGATCTTCTTCATCAAATTGATCTGCTCCTAAGGTTGCAAGTACAGGTTCTATAGAGCCACTCCCTATAGCTAGTAAATATATAGAGACATAGAACATTGCAACTTCAATTCTTGATTGTGGGTTGCACACTTCTCCTATCCTCCCACACCCTTCAGGTTCAAGCATAAACACATGAGTTAACAGGGACAATGCCACCAATCCCTGCAAAACCGATCAACTTCAGGAACTTCACTTACAAAAATCAAGCTTTCAGAAAGCAACTTCACTTACAATATTCATGACAGCGAGGGAGATGGTACAAGTGTGATATCTTCCCAAGTAAGAGTCACTGAGGAATGCTCCAACGAGAGGGAAAAAGTTGAGGGTTCCCATCCACGTGCTAAACAAGTTTGCAGCATCTGCATTTGATTTTCTCATGACAGACTTGGAGAAAAGGACCATGTTTACTTCCACTCCAGTGAAGGCAAGTGCAGCCAATCCTTCACTGGCTGTATCAAGCAAACAAAAGATAGTCAATCACTAACGTTTTAAAGATATTCTACATATTTGGAGCATCCAATACACCTTTAAGACTCATTCTTGATCTGTTACCAGCTGCCATGTAATTAAACTTACCTAACAGCAGTTTTCCTGATTTCCATCCACCAGTTTTCCTCTTGAGTGCAGGTTTTCCATGTCTATCTGTTGATCCATCTCTGGTGCAAGAATCCAGGAGTCTCATTTTCCCTTCCTGTTATGGATACATTGAGCTTAAACCCATTAAGGTACAATTTACTTTGAAACATTATAAGCAGCTACTGAACATTGTTTTCAATTTTTGCATGATGTTAGTTTCATTCTAAAGCTAGATTTATCTTGGATTCTTGTCTAATTCTAATATTTGACAACATTTCTAATTAATGATGGGAAAACAAAAGAGTAAAAAGACAACCCTCCTAAACCCAATTACTGATCCATTTTGCAGAGCTACACAACCAACAAAAGTCTCTAAACAGCCTAATTAATGTGTGGAAAGAAAGCAAAATCCTTCTTGTTAACTAACTTCTTAATGCTGATGTTGTCTTTTACATTCCTGGTTGGAATTTAGTAATTTACTCAAATATTCAATACTGCCTGTTTCACTTCACCTAAGATAATCCACAGCAGTAATGATTATTTATCCAAGAATACTACATTGGATAAATAAATAAAAATAAAATATGACCTTGAAAGAGGGGTGAATCCAGCAGCCTTAAAATCAGACTCCATACCACCTCTGATAAATCACAGGAAGATCAAGAAGATATTCAAGTGTTTAGTTGTTAAGATAGATACAGTGCCAGTTAAATAAAAGTGTCATCATCTCACAAACTATTATTATTATTATCCAAGACAATGACACCCCACTTTTTGCTCAAAATACAAAAAGATGATGTATATTTTATAATTTGATATTCAATTTTTTAAAATTATAAAGCATAAATTATGTCGTTTTCAGTATTGATATGATTTTGAAATGAAAGTGATTCTTACAATAGTTTATTCAACTAATGGAATATCGAAACTGGGATCCTAATTGTGAAGTTTATTTAACATCCATAAATATCTATATATGAAATGATATTGGGTGTTGCTTGAGTCATATAGCAAATATGTTGTCTGCCACTATCATATATCATCGCCCCATGTTAGCATGTTACCCCAATATCAACCAGGATGTTAAAAAAACAACACAAAAGTTTATACACTAGTGCAGTATAGATTTCTAAGAAACATAAGGTTGATGCTTAACATAGGCGATAGCTTTCTCGATGGATGCATATGTTTTTAACTAAAAATGGAAAAACTGGAAAAAGTTTTGGTCTTTCGCTGTTGTATACCTGGGATTCAATGAAGATCAAAGAGGATGCAGAAGCTTCGTCTGTGTCCATGGAAGGAGGTGCTTCAGCTTGCTCCATGTCCATTCTACTCAGATATCAGGGAATTATGGAGGAGCTGAGAGAGATCAGAAGGATTTAAGCTAGAGAAATGAGGTTTAGAGGAGAGGAGAGAATGAGGATTATATGGGGCAATATATTAATATAGAGTTAATAACCGGTTTGATCCCTTGATTATAGTGAAATTATTGATTAGGTCCTTGATTATCATCCTTACCAAATTAAGTCCTCAACTTTGAAAATTTTACCCAATTTTTGTTATCCCGTCAATTTGAACCGTAGGATGATAGTCCATTTGAGCCGTAGGATGATATCGGAAAACGAAATTGGGTAAGATTTTCAAAGTTGAAGGTATAATTTGTGAAGAAAGATGACCAAATCGATAATTTTGCTATACTCGAGAGACGAAATCGGTCATTAACTCTGTTACGTAATATATATGGTAGTTAATAATGGGTGTTGACTGCTAATAAATACAAAAATATATTACCCCATCAGCCGAATTTTCTAAGAGTAGCCATGTTTGACAGCTATAATGTTAAATTGTTTTCAAATATATCTTTCTAATAAAGGGTGCATCAAAGTTAAAGAGTTTCGGCAAGATTTATTTCCTAAATAGGAGTCCAGCTAGGTGAATGTCACCAAATTGAATTTGAATTAGTCTTTTAATGGTGAGAATACGGAATTAGTCTTTTAATGGTGAGAATACAGAATGTTGTATGAAAAAAAATATTTACAAATGAAAAATAAATAGTATTGAGATTAAAATGAAAAAGTAATAGTGCCCTAATATTTAAATTAGGGAAGTAGATATATTTCAAAAACAAATTAAAAATGTAAGTAAAACAATGAAGTGGAATGAATAGAGCATCACATTTATATTAGTGATGAATAAAATTTTTTTTTCTTTTAATGTTTACATTTTGGCATGACAATAATTTTTTTTAAATCATTCGCAATTGTGAATTGTCCGACTTCAACAAACGTTTAAAAAAGAAAATTTACTTATTAATTAAATATAAAATAAACTAATAAAATATTTGTTCAAAAAAAAGTAATAAACTATTATCATAAAGAGGTACAATTTATGAGATAAAATCAGGAGGGAAATGTAACATTACCCATGATTATTGCAACACTACATATTTTCATGAGTATAGTACTTTGTGCACTAGTAGTATAGTACTTTGTGCACTAGTGTGCGACAGTGCGAGTATTTGGATACTTGTAGGCTAGTTGAGACATATTTTGCTATTTTTCATTAGTGATTATTGCAACACTACATATTTTCATGAGTATAGTACTTTGTGCACTAGTGTGCGACAGTGCGAGTATTTGGATACTTGTAAGCTAGTTGATGCATATTTTGCTATTTTCCTCATTCATCAGTCTCCACTCCTCCACTAGTCTCCATGACAAAATTCGAGCTTATGATTATAGTACTATGTATAAATAGTAACATTTGTGTGAGACCATTTCACGGGCCTCAATCCGTGGGACGGGTCGGATATTTGATTAATGGGCCAGAACTTTGTATTCGTTAATCAAAGATCCGACATGTCTCACAAATTGAGACTCGTGAGACGGTCTCACACAAATTTTTGCAGATTTATAAAAAAAAATAAGTTTTTTTTTTCTTTTTAACCATGCCATTAAGTTTTCAAATAATAGATTGATTTTGTAATGTTACTAAGAATGTAAAAACATTTTAATTTGGACTATCATTTTTGTTTGGAAGTTTGTGAGGTACAAATTTAAATTATCTCAATGTTCAAGATTCTTACACGTTGTGAAATTTATAATGTGAATCTCTATGAAAAAGTGATATTGTTATAATATTTTTCATAAAATGTCATCAAATAATATATTTTGTTATTTGCAAATATAAATATAATATTATAAAATAAAATTATAAAGGTAAACTTACCCCTTTTCGGAGCGATAAGTCATGTGTACAATATTCTTCATGATTATATTTTTCAATGTAAGTTGTACCAAACGAATCAATTTAATAATATCCCTAATAATAATCCATATATTTTGTTATTTGCAAATATAAATATAATATTATAAAATAAAATTATAAAGGTAAACTTACCCCTTTTTGGAGCGGTATGTCATGTGTACAATATTCTTCATGATTATATTTTTCAATGTAAGTTGTACCAAACGAATCAATTTAATAATAATCCATATATATTTCCAAACATACAATTTATCACTAAATAAATCCTCCATAATATATGAAATCGAGGTATAATATATATATATATATATATATATATATATGTATATATTAGTTGGCAAAGGATCTCCATATTTAGTTGGCATGCTATAAGTCTATAACATGTGACACCCCTTGTATGTATACAATCTTAACTAGTTCAAAGTCGAGTTGTTATTATATTATATTTGAGAGTTTTTTTTTTTTTTTTAATATTTATCTTTTCGTTCATATAATTTAAATTTATGGAAACTGAAATTTGAAAAATATGGAAGGGTTTACAATTTTGCATGTGCTAAAGTGTACAAACACTTAGGGCATGTTTGGTTAGCTGGAAGTTGTTTTCCATGGGAAGTGGGTTCCCTAAAATCAAAGAAATAGCTCACTTCCCATGTTTGGTTGGCAGGAACTTATATTCTCATGGGAAGTGGGTTCCTCCATTTACAGGAAAACAAAATCTGAGGTAGAGCCTCGGATTTTATTTTCCATAGTTGTTGGGAACAAAAATTGAGATGGCAAGACCATTCTACCCTTCTATTTTCTTCCTCCTTTTCCCGTTTCTTCTTCTTCCCTGCCAAAATGGAAACTGGAAAGACAGTCGGTGGTCGCCTCTGCCCTCGCCGGTCGCCTCGCCGCCTCCGCCTCCGCCCTTGCCGGTCGCCGCCTCCGCCTCTGCCCTCGCCGGTCGCCGGTCGCCGCCTCACTCTGCGCCTCCTTCTCCGCCTCACCGCCCCTGCCTCAGTCCCGCCGTGGCTGCCTCGGCCTCTCTGCTCTGCTGATTCTTCGACGCAGCCACAACCCCCACACGCCCTGGCTCTGTTGATTCTTCAATTCGACGCAGCCTCCATTTACGAGAATGAGGATTGAGGTCTGATGAGATGAGAATGAAAACCTAATAAAATTTGCCTAAAAAATTGTTTAAAGAAATAAAAGAAGATTGGCCCAAAATTTTGCAACAAAAAAAAAAAAGGCCCAAAAATGCCTCAAAAATTGGCCCCAAATTAAAACAATAGTATTAAGAAATATTAATTTTATTATTATTAATAATACATAACTCATTATTCACATACTCTTCTCCACCAACCAAACAACAGAATTTATCTTCCCATCAACTTCTTTTTCACCAACCAAACAACATAATTTATCTTCCTAGTAACTACTTTTCCACGGAATTCCACTTCCACTTCCATTCAAATATTTTCCGCGAACCAAACGGGCCCTTAAAGTTAAAAATTATTGATACATAAGTATATAATTAATAAGGTTGTGGTCTTAATATTTAAACATAATTTTGTCCCGTAAGAGGGATTGAGGGAGTGGAGGCGTAAAGCACGATTTCCATAACAAAAGATCACGAATTCGATTTTTGTCAATACGTTTGAAGAAGCTCGTCACATAAGATTATTTTAGTGTGATTTACCTTTCTTATATAAGAGTGAGACCAATAAATCTATTAATTTATTTATTAAAAAAAAATTAAAAAAATCGCTCTTTGTCCCTTTGATGGGCCACTTACCAATACACCCTCTTTCTCTCTCGAGCTCTGTGGAGCAAGCAGTTAGCAGTGTCGGGGAAGGTAGGAATGGCGACGATATTTCCCAACTTATCTTCCGCAATTTCCCGCCTAAACCCCATTTACAGACCTTCACTTTACCTCACAATCAGAGGTTTCAACAAACTGGGAGCACAGCAGGGACCATTACCACCCGCACGCTCTATTCTCCACGCTTCATTCAAATCTTTCTCAGCTCAACTTTCTTCTTCAAATTTCAATCCGGCAATGGCGCAGACTCAAAACCAATTAACCCCAGACGAAAATTTGGTTGTTCTGGGCATTGAAACTAGCTGTGATGACACTGCTGCTGCTGTTGTAAGTTCACATGCCCATTTATCCGTGTGTCTATGTATATATATGCCTGTGTGTGTGTATAATTACTTGTCAGATTCCTTTGTGGATTAGTTTGGTGAAATTAGTTGTAAATTTCTGTTCTGTGTGGATTATTTTTGTGGAATTAGTTGTAAAGTTGGGTTCTTTTGTTACGAATTCTTGAATTCAGGTGAACAGCAATGGTGAAATATTAAGCCAAGTTATCTCTTCTCAGGTATTATACATATAATGTGCGTTTGTTTGCACTGTATTGCTCTCCTATGTCACCTTTCTTGTTATGTGCTATCATTTTCAATATTCTTTGGTTAGTTATTTGGTTTTCAGTTTTCCAACTTATATCAAACAATAAAGATTATTTTTTCTTAATAAAAATTCAACCTTGGATCAAGGCAGAACTGCTAGCTAAATATGGAGGAGTTGCTCCTAAAATGGCAGAAGAAGCACATGCACAGGCTATTGATCAGGTATGCTGTCTGTTTTTACTTAATCACTATGAGTGTTTTAGGGAATGCTTTACTGTAATCACTATGAACATGAAAGAGTTTGAGTTAAGTTTGGAATTGTTCCAAGTCCCTAACTAGAGAGGAGAGAACTTACATCCAGTCTGATAACTGAAGTGTTTTCCAGAAACTAATGCATCATCGATTCAATATTTTTCTTCGGGCAGGTGATCTTAGTAGTACCTAATCTATACTCTTGATGAAAACAGTCCCTAATATTCCATTTTAGCTTTAATATTCCTACACAATCTTCTTACCCTGTAATGTCCTTGTCATCCAAGTGGGGGAAGATGGAGAAGACCCACTTGTGGTCTTGTGGATGACTTTCCTATGTACCAAGTTCTGTATTTCAGGATGCATGTTTTTCATTTCTTCTACATTATAATACTACCTACAAATACTTTTTGCTGACACAGACACTTGTTTTGAATTTCAGGTAGTTCAAGATGCCCTTGATAAGGCTAAACTAACTGAGAAGGATCTTACTGCTGTTGCTGTTACAATTGGTCCCGGCTTAAGCTTGTGTCTGCGTGGTGATTAGTTTTCCATTCATTACTTTCTTCTCACTTTTGTGCCTTTCTAGGGGAAAATTTGTTTTCCTACTCTCCTCCCACTTTGAAAAGAAGCCAATCAAATGAAAGGAAGCAAAAGGAAGAAATTCCATTCACAGTTATTTTATAATCATTAAATAAAATATAAACTTAGGTTTCCATTTAGTTGTTTGCATCATCTACCTTGCCTAAGTTTGATAATTGGCCAACAGGTGAAATCTATATATGAATATACAAATGCATCAAAGTCAGCATATTTTCAATTTTCTAGTTAGCTTGGAATGTGGTCCTTGACAGTACTGTTTGCTTACTATTCATTCTTTCGTATGTAGTTGGTGTACAAAAGGCTCGGCGAATTGCTGGTGCTCACAGTTTACCTATTGTTGGTGTTCATCACATGGAAGCTCATACTTTGGTAGCCAGGTAAAGATTAGGTTCCATCACTTCCATGTACGAATGGGTAAAATTTATAATGCCTATTCTATATGTGGACAAATTTGCTTCCTTCAAAGGAGATTGCTGTGATTGACGTGTTTGGTTTCCATCAAATACTCTCAAGCTCTCACACGCTCACATATGCATGCATGCATGTATATAAGAATATTCAGTTGCCTGCCTTAAAATTAATGTTTTCCTTTCATCTAGGTTAGTGGAAAGAAAGCTGCAGTTTCCTTTCATGGCTTTGCTTGTCTCAGGTAACACTTTTGAGTGCACAGTACTGTATAATTATTCTTTCTGCTGATGAAAACTGATGCTGGAGTATGATAGGGGGACTTTGTCTTTTGATTGCTACTAAGAAACAATTTTGACCATATTTTGTTCTTGTGGTTAATTAGATTTATTCTCTCTGTTCCAGACTTCCAGTGCTCATATGTTATATAATTGGACATGAATGTTCAGAAACATAGTCTGATATAAGATAGACGAGTAAATTTTGTACTAAAAGACATGCCCTTTGGTCTTACGTAGTTTTAGCTGGAATTGATTTTTTTAATTTTTTTTTGTAGTAGACATTTTAGCTGTTTGTCTATCGACTGCATTTTGTTTACCTTGATCATTGTTTCTTAGGAGGGCACAACCTTCTGATTCTTGCACGCGGTCTTGGTGACTACATTCAACTTGGGACCACAGTTGATGATGCAATCGGTGAGGCATACGACAAAACAGCAAAATGGCTTGGTCTTGATTTGAGGAAAAGTGGGGGCCCCGCTATAGAGAAACTAGCTCTAGAGGGTGATGCAGAGTCTGTAAAATTTAATGTAAGTTACTGTTGGGGGAATTTACGTCACATAATTATACTCTTTTGTCATTTTCTGGTTATGCGGCATTTTAAATAGCACTCAGGTAGTTTATCTTGATGCTTAATTTGAAAATTTTTGGTTTTTAGGTTCCAATGAAACAACACAAAGACTGCAACTTCTCATATGCAGGTCTGAAGACACAAGTGAGGCTGGCAATAGAAGCCAAAAACATGTACGCTGTTTGTATGGGAAAAGCAAATGCTGCTGTATTTACATTCATTGAATATTTATTGCCTTGTCTTGGAAACTCTGTGCTTTCATAACATTAGACTGTTTGCTGTGTTGAATTTGACTAATAGAAAATAATCTTCGGTTGATCTTAAAGGACATAAATCATGCATCCTGCCTAGTGCAGGTATGGGTGGATAAACTGCAGTATCACATCACATAACATTACAAATTAGATTTTCTCTCTCCCTCTTCGTTTGTTTATTTTTATGTATTTCACTATTTTGACTGCAGCAATGCTGGAATACCCATATCTTCAGCTTCTAGTGAGGACAGGAAAGCTCGGGCTGATATTGCTGCATCATTCCAGGTATTAAGCTTCGTAAATGAGTGACTTCCTTGCAAAAGTATTAAACTACAATCTCTTCTTAATATCTTGCATCTCTCGAGTTCCTGATTTGCCATCCTTCAATTATCGTTCATGCAGCGAGTGGCAGTACTACATTTAGAGGATAAGTGCAAGCGGGCAATTGAATGGGCCTTGAAGATTGAACCATCTGTAAATCATTTGGTGGGTGGTTTCTGCACCACTTCTATCCCATGTCTACTTCATATCATATCTAGACGGGCAATCTGTTTTTCTATTTGTTCTCATTGCTATAGCATATTTGTATTTAGCTATATTCTTCCCGGCACCTCACTGATCTCTGTTATATTAATTCGAACATTACCTTCTTCAGGTTGTATCTGGGGGTGTTGCATCAAATCAGTATGTCAGGGCTAGGCTTAACGAGGTTGTTAAGAAGAACGGCCTGCAACTCGTGTGCCCCCCTCCCAGCCTTTGCACCGACAACGGTGAGTAACTTAACAATTGTTTGGCATGTCAACATTCAGGAAATTCTAGACAAAAACTCTGCCGTCTTATGTTAGGTGTGATGGTTGCTTGGACCGGCATTGAGCATTTCCTCGTGGGAAGATTTGATCCTCCACCTCCTGCAGATGAACCCGAAGATGCTCTGGTTTGTCTTCCTTGCTTCCATCCTCTTTACCTCAAGTCCTATAACTTATTTTTTCTTGGCACTATATTACTATTCCATTCCAATTGGCTTTCTGCATTTTGCGTTATTTGGTCCAATATTGACTGATAAGAATTAACTGAACTTCATGATTACAAAATATTGACTGATAAGAATTAACTGAGCTACATGATTACAACCGAGGGACAGTTTATTAATCTTTTCTGTTCAGAATGTTTTAAAATGTGGTTTTCAAAATTTGAGAGCTTATATTGAACATAAAATTTAGGCAGTTTACAAGCAATATCATCCTATTAAGATTCAGAGACTTTCACTATCTACTCACAGATTGCGTGAAACATGAAAATGCAGAATAGAAGAAGATACCCCCGCTGCAGATCATTTTTGTTACTTGTGATCCTTAACCGTGTCTCCTTGGAACAGGTTGATCTGCGCCCGAGGTGGCCGTTAGGCGAGGAGTATGCCGAGGGAAAAAGCGAAGCTCGCTCGTTGAAGACAGCCCGAGTTCATCCATCCCTTACATCTCTGATTCAAGCATCTAGGAAGTAACAATCAGAATCTGCAGTCTAAGTTACACACACAACTTATCTCGTGCTGGTGTGAAGTTGCCATTTTCTGAAGCTTATGTTCTTCTCATTCAAGAAAATAACCACAATCGCTTCAAGAGTTGAATGCTTTCATGTGCTCAAACTGGAGAGTATCATGTTATTACACATCAAGCAAAATCTTCCAAGAAACCAAATTTATCTCTGTGAAAAGCATATTACCATTTAGATTTTAGAGTGTCTATATAGAAGATTTATAGTATTCTGTAACTTTATACTTTGATTTATGGGAAAATTTGTAAGAAAGTGCATTATAGTACCAAAATTTATCTTTGTGAAAAATGTTAAGATAGCAGGGAAAAGGTTTAAGCTGACAAAAAAATGTTTCTATTATTGTGTTTCTCTGAAGATGTGTATTAAAGTATACTTTGTGTAATAGTTCACAAACCACACAGTAAAAATAAACTGCCATACTACAACACTAGGAAGATAGGGTAAGAGAATAGACCAATGTTCGAAATTTGACAGTGATAATATGGAGATTATGCCTAAAGTAGACATATTCCTTATGCACACCGACACTTGGTCCTATTTATTGAATAATTGCGTCAGCATGATTTACATCCACCAAATGCTTTGTCGGAGCGCGGTGTAGGGACCCTTAGAGTTAGAAATTCAACATTTTGAGAGACGAGAATCATGCTTCAAGCCTTCACCCACTTGACCACTTTTTTCAGGGTTATTATTGTATTTTTTTTTGTTTATTTGTTTTCTTTTTTCTAATTTTTTTTTTTAAATATGTATTGTAAATTGCTATGTATATATTGGTGCTTCACTTGGCGCGAAAACTGAGTGTGCTGGGAAGCGTAAGTTCAAGTCAAAACTGAGGGTTTTGTCGAAGGCGACAATGGAGGTATCGAGCCTACCCATATCGGCGTCGCAAAGGGGAAAGCTAATATCCGCCGGCTACACTTCTCTATCCTCCCTATTCTCCGTCTCTTCCTTCGACCTTGCTCGAGGTTCTGTTCGACTGCTCTCTGATTCCACTTTCTCGTTATTTCTCTGCAATTTGATTTGATGATTTATCAATTTCCAATTGATTCAATTTTGTTAAAAAATAACAGTCCACCTAGATTGATGTTAATTCTTAGTTAAGTTTTTGGAGTTGATCTTATGCAATTACATGTGAACATCAGAACATCCATGGATTAAATGTACTGTTTTACTATCTATATTACTCCGTTATGTTAGCCAAGTGTTCCGGAAGTGTTTGATATTCCGCAGAAATCATATGAGGATTATTTGTGCAATTCTTCTGGAAAAAAATGAACTGTTTAGAAGGAAATGCCAGGCTAGCAAATGTTAAGCTATGAAGCTTTAAGGTACAGCTGGGGAGTGGGATATTTAGTGTATATTTCTTTGACTTTGAGTTGATGATAGTACAGCTTATTTGATATGGAAAATGCAGAAAGAGTCCTTTTATTTATTTTGAAATAAGAGATGAAAATAAATTAGATGCCATGGAGAACAGATGGATTTTTTTGATTTTACATGTTTGTTTGCATTCCATTCTGTACTTTTTCATTGCCAAATGCATGGACAAGGAATACCATATTTGAAATATCTGACAAGTAAATAAAATATTTTTTGTGATACTGTGCTATTATCTTTTCTGTTGTGTGATCCAACCTTGTCTTTTGTTATACAGATTTAAAAATATCGGAGAATGAGGCACTTGCTATTCTTGAAGTTGCATCTCAGAGAGCGGGACTGGGAAGAACCAATGGAAGTCATGCCGTTGTCAGTGGTATAAATGTCATAGTCCCATCTGGAGATAAAAGCACCAAGAACATTCTCTTGAATGGACTTTGTTGCGCAGTTGTACAGTTTATGTTAATTCTGTGAATCCACTAGTTTCAAGAGAAGGCAGTTTACATTTTCCACAATTACTATTCTTTCTTGGTTAATATAAGCCATAGAGCATAACAGTAAGTTATTTAGCAAGGTTTATTTATTAGTTAAAGAGTAAATATTCCATTTTATTGTTCTCCAGGAGCACAGAATGCCTGGGATATGCTGTGTGAGGAGGAATCACTTGGACGGATCACAACATGTTGTGCGGATCTGGATGAGATCTTGGGTGGGGGAATAAGTTGTCAAGAAGTTACTGAAATTGGTGAGTTCTGAATCTTCTTAATGGAAGGATTGGATGCTGAAATTTTGTAATGAATATGCCTAATTCTTTTGATTTTAATATACTCTATTTCCTTTTTTTTGCCTTTCAACCTATCAGGTGGAGTACCAGGAATTGGTAAAACACAACTAGGGTACTCAATGTCTCAGTCTCACATGTTTTCCTGGTGCCAAAATACTACTAGTTCTCTATTTTCTCATGGCTATAATATATATCTGCAATGGGCAGGATTCAACTTGCAGTGAATGTCCAAATACCATCTGATTATGGTGGCCTTCAAGGGAAGGCAATTTATATAGGTTATAGCATTTAATTTCTTCACAAATGTCATATAGCATTATCTTTTCAAAGATCCAACTGACACTAGAAATTTCTTAACTTTTCACTTTTGTCCATTTTTTTGTTCATGTCTTTTTGCATTGTGGGGGATTGCTGCTTTTAGACACAGAAGGCAGCTTCATGGTGGAGCGTGCTTTACAGATTGCGGAAGCTTGTGCTGAGGACATGCAAGATTATAGTGGCCTCTTACACAAGGATAAGCAGGCCCATCAAATTAGAATGCAGCCAAAAGATTTACTTAATAATATATTCTATTTCCGCGTTTGTAGTTACACTGAGCAAATTGCTGTCATAAATTACCTAGAGAAGTTTGTCTCAGAACATAAAGATGTAGGTAATCTTGTTGGTTTGGCAGGTCTCCATCTAAATGGTTGTGCTTGATATTATTTGACACCATTTCAAATTTGTCTCTTTTGTCACAGGTTAAGTTGGTTGTTATTGATAGCATTACTTTTCACTTTCGTCAAGATTTTGTTGACATGGCTCTTAGAACTCGACTGCTTGGTGGGCTGGCCTTAAAGTTGATGAAGCTTGCCAAGAAGTTTAGTTTGGCAGTAAATACCATTCTATTTCCTTCACAGTATTTTAAGTGACTTTTTCATTCCTGCTAAACATGATGTAAATATGCAAAGTTAGCATCTATGCATTTTGATCTTTGTACTTGATTGAGTTTCCAAGATTATATGAATTTCACACTTTTGCAGGTTGTCTTATTGAATCAAGTAACCACCAAATATTCTGAAGGTTCATATCAATTGACTCTTGCCCTTGGTAATAGCTGAAAAAGCCTCCAACATCATATTTCCATTTCCATGCTAATCCAGAATTTTATCTTGTCTCATGACTACAACATGCTGAAATGCAGGTGATAGCTGGTCACATGCTTGTACTAACCGCATCATTCTTTACTGGAATGGGAATGAAAGAAATGCATACATTGATAAGTCGCCCTCTGTTCGATCAGCATGTGCTGCATATGCAGTGACGAGAAGAGGCATCCGGAACTCAACTTCCAGCTGCAAACGAGTCAAGATGATGTAAGTATTTGTCTGCCTAGTCTAGTGAGAAGAAATTGCGCCCTTATTCTGGTTGCTTTAAATGGCTATGAAATTTTGGAGAAACTATATGATTGAATGCCAATATCTATCTGTTCTGATTATTGCTATTTTTTTGGGGTAAATGTAATTTATTGGAAGTAAACAGATATGTACAAACTCACAGGGGCATTCCCCTGACAATATACAAAAAAATTACCTCACTGGAGGCTTTGCCCATATGGCCAAACGGCTGAGCAAGAAAACATTTAAGCTCAATATGATATTCATCAAAAACCAATACTAACACTTAAAGCCCACAAGACAAAATTAATCCCAATAGTGAAATGCCAACCCCCAAACATGCTGCCAATTGAATGTCATAGTAAACATATGCCAACTTCTGTTCTTATAGTCTACAGGACCTTGTGTTTCGTCTTGCACTTGCTCAGATTGGTCATTTTTGTTATAGCCTGAAAGGTAACCAACCATATCATTGAATGTAATAGTAAACATATGCCAACTTCAGCATATTTGACCTAAAAAAGGTATGACACTATGACATCTTGTAATTGTTGTCAAATGTCTATAATATTTATGTTCTCACCTGCATATCGATCTTCTTTGACCATAAATCTCGGAGTTCCTAAGATAGTGTTCAAATATTGACCAAAATGGTTTTTATGTTTATTTAAGGAATAATGCTATATGCCAAAGACCTTGTGGTCAAGCGGCATCCGGTGTACACTCCCATGTGGAAGGGAGTGGGTTCGAGCCTCAGTGGAGGCATCTGTTGACTCTTTGTGCTTCAGTAGGTTGAGAAAGTAGCTATGAACAGATACTACATTGTAACCGAGTCAGTAAAACTCAAAAAAAAAAAAGAAATAATGCTATATCTCTTTCATTTTACTCTCTGTTATATTAATATGATGCAACTTTTTGCCATTATATTTATTTAAGCTATTTTCCCTTTTGGTGTTCCAACTATTATACCTCTTTCACATTTGGTTCATGACTATCAATTTTTCTCCATTTGTTGTGTAACTATTAAATTCCTGCTACATTTGGTCATTTTGATAAACTTTCCAACTAATTTTAGCTGGGATCTCTGATATAATAGTCATGTGATTATTTGAAAATGCATTTATATTATTTGAATTAAAGCAGCATGTAGACCACACAACTGAATATAGTAGTTTTGGTGTTAGTGTGATCATCCAATTAATCAAAAACATCAAATGTGAAAAAAAATATAATAATCATGTACTAAATATAATAGTAAGATCATACAATTAATCAAAAGCATCAAATGTGAAAAAAATATAATAATCATGTACTAAATATAATAGTAAACTAATGAAAAGTGCAAAAATCTTTATTTATTTGTTTATTAATTTTGATACTAGTAGTGGAGTAATATTTTGGTTGTCCGTGGCGGCTGTAGGTCAGGAATGCATGCCACCAATATCTTAGCTGATCAGAATTTTATATTATAGTTTGACATAGAAAAATAGTGAGTGCTTTAGGAATTGTTAATTCGATAAGAATTAGGTGGAAACCAACCCCCCTGATGAGCTTTTGCCTTGTGGTTACCGCCACACAATTTGGACCACCCTCCCAACCAAAGGCTACAGTGCCCTCTGACCATTCTTCCAATGCTCTGCCTCTCACCTCTCTTGCCTTTATACTGTAATAATTAAACTGCAATGATGTAATCAATTCTTTTTTACAATGCCTTATATAATTATAGGAAATTTCTAATTTGTTATATTGTATTTAGTAGATGTAGCAAATTGTACAAGTACCATTGTTAATAGGACTCAGTACAACTTGATACATCTACACGGTTGATTTTATAATATGGCTCTGTTTGGTAAATGATTGTTAGATGATTGGATTAGATAATATGATTAGTTGATAATATTAGTTGACTATAGAAATGTGTTTGGTAAATTAACTGTTAGTTGATAGTTGTTTGGTATAATTTTATTTTATTTTTCTCAAAAAGCTAATTGAAAAAGTTGTTTTGAGAAATTTTTTGAATTTTAGCATTTTGGAGTTACAAAAAGTAGATTAACCAAACACTTAAAGTATATATATAACCTACAAGGGAAGTTTTAAAAAAACAAAACCAAACATTACTATATGTATTTAGTTCAATCACAATAACAATATCCTACAAAAATCATATTGATGATGCCCATAGGAGGGTTAATTTGTGCAAGAACTATCATCTTTGTGAATGTGTTTGATAGTACATTTTAATTTGTACGAAAATTAATTTGTATATGTGCTGGACTTTATAGAGTAGTCTCAATTAATTATTTTTGATAGTCTTAAGTAAATGATAGGACTATTTAAATTATTTGAGGATAGATTTCATGAATCAAATTATGCAATATAATGGAATCTCCACATGTTTTAATTACTTGGATGGTTTATATGCAGCCTTTATAAAGTATTATAATTATTATATGCTCTGCTACAGTGCTACCTACCTATGGTTAGGTGAGATGAATGACCAATTTGACTGAAATCCCCAGCTTCAAACTACCAAATTAGCTTTGTACAAGTTGGTTGGTCTTGCCTAGAAAATCCACCTGTTTACTGTTGTTCAAATACCAACCACTATCTCTTTCAAAAACCTAAATCATCATTCATATTTCATACATCTTTTTTTACGTATTAGCATATTTCTTACGTTTTATATTAAAAGCAATTAATTTGAGATATTAAATTCTAAACTTGATAGGAAAGCAAATGGGAAAAGAAATTAATAGGAAACTTTTTGGAAAAGAAAAAAATTAAAGAGAGGATGAACAAGCTCTAGTAGCTCATGAGTATACTGGATGGACACTTTGACGAAATAATTTATAGCTTTATTTTATTTTTGATACATGTACATTTAATATACAATTCGAATCTCTTAATATTGCTTGAGATTTATTACTTATAAATGAACTGAACCTCCTAATGATACATAAAATTTACTGGTTTATTTTATTTTTGTTACTTATATGCACAAACTGAACTTCATAATGTTACATATGAAATCTACCGCTCTAGTTTATTTTTGGTACTTGTGCACAACTCAACGTTTGAAAATAGTGGAATTTTGTAATCTGAAAAAACCAAAAATTAATAACAATTGGGATTTTGTAAATTGCAATATTATTATATTATAGACCAGAGTTCATATTGCATTGTGAATCATAATACAAAAATTTTGTATCTTCAGTTAAAATGTACCTACAGTTAATAATTTATGTACATATAAACAAATAATTTGATAATTATTAACACATAATATGATAGCTACAAGTATAAAAACTGTCAACTATAAATACAGATACAGAATATATAAACTGCAGATATAGAATATGCCCAAATTGCAATGGGGGTGATGATTGATGAGGGGCAGAAGGAGCCAAAGTGACCCAAACCAGTAAGGAGGCCAAGAAGGGCCCATCATCCCATGGCCCCTTTCTCTCTCCAAAAGCTAACCAACCGCTCACCTTACTCTCTGCGTATATCTTCTTCCTCCCCCTCTACTCTCATTTCCAACCACCACACACTCTCTCCTCTCCTCTCTCTCTCTCTCTCTCTAACCCCTCAGCCATGGCTTCAACTTCTTCCGTAACTCTCTCCCAAGCCATCCTCTCCCGCTCAATCCCCCGCCATGGCTCCGCCTCCACCACCCCTCAGCTCCACACCCCCTCCCTCTCTTTCCCCACTTTCAACGGCCTCAAAGCCACCGCCGCCGCCCGCCGCCGCGCCGTCCCTTCCTCCGCCCCCCACCGCTCCTCCCCCGTCCGGGCCTCCGCTACTATCGAGACTTTGGAGAAGACCGACACTGCGCTCGTGGAGAAATCGGTCAACACGATCAGATTCCTGTCTATCGACGCCGTCGAGAAGGCTAACTCCGGCCACCCTGGGCTCCCCATGGGGTGTGCTCCCATGGGTCACATCTTGTACGATGAGGTCATGAGGTATAACCCCAAGAACCCTTACTGGTTTAACCGTGACCGCTTCGTTCTCTCCGCTGGCCACGGATGTATGCTCCAGTATGCTCTCCTTCACCTCGCTGGCTACGATGCTGTTAGGGTATGATGCTCCATCTTTCCTTTAATCTATGCATACTTACTCAATTACATATCTATCTTCCATTTTCTGTTACTTGATCTGGCGATTTCTTGTTATAAACCTTAGTTTTCCTATTGTTTTTGAGTGCTACTTACTCTATTATAATATAATGCAGTATCTGTTCATAAAAAACTTTCTAAACCTATTGAAGCACAAGGAGTCGATTCTGTCTCCACTGAAGCTCTATCCCACAACCTCCTATATGAGAGCCTATATAGAGTGCAACTTGGGTTCACTAGACCAGGAGGCCTTACTTTTCCTATTATTTTGAGCATGGATTGTTAAAATTGACTAAAGTGATTTTTAATACATTTTGGAGATTCTCTCCTCTCTTGGATTGGAGATCTTTTATTTTTGAAATCCACTTTAATTTAGCTTGATTGACACTGTTGAATTAGCTTTAACGTGTAATGTTAGATTTCCACCAGTCCAGTAGTCTGGTTTAAGAATCTAAGTGCTTGTTGTTGGAACTGGTACTTTGAAGTTCCTACAGGAAGGGCTAATTGGTTTGGTTTGGTTTCAAGAGTTTAAAATTTGGCATTCCCCCATTGTTTTTTTTTAGCTGATTTTAGTTTTAAATAATTTAACCAGGAAGATGATTTGAAGAATTTCCGTCAGTGGGGAAGCAGGACCCCTGGTCACCCTGAGAACTTTGAGACCCCTGGTGTTGAAGTCACCACTGGTTAGATTCTATTCCTGCTCTGATGATTTTCGGCATGTAGTACTGTGTTTGAGTTGGTGCCCTTTCCCTCGGATTGTAATCTTTATTCTTGTTTTTTTTTTAGGTCCTCTTGGCCAAGGTATTGCAAATGCTGTTGGTTTGGCACTTGCTGAAAAGCATTTGGCTGCTCGATTCAACAAACCAGACAGCGAGATTGTTGACCACTACACGTAGGCGAACTTCCTAGATTATGCATTATTTCTTCTTTTAAATTTGTGAGCGAATGGGAGTTGAATTGCACTCCTTTGTCATGTTTGATAAATGGCATTGATTTGTTGTATAGGTATGTCATACTCGGTGATGGTTGCCAAATGGAGGGCATTTCAAACGAGGCCTGTTCCATTGCTGGGCATTGGGGACTTGGAAAGCTAATTGCTTTCTATGATGACAACCACATCTCCATTGATGGTGATACTGAGATTGCTTTTACTGAGGATGTTGGAGCTCGTTTTGAGGCTCTAGGATGGCATGTTATCTGGGTGAAGAATGGTAACACTGGTTATGATGAGATCCGTGCTGCCATCAAGGAAGCAAAGGCTGTTAAGGACAAGCCCACAATGATCAAGGTTTGACTCCTTTGCTCAGAATTGATATTACTGACAAAGTGATTCTATTGTCTCCCAAGTTTGTTCTTTGCTAAACTCCAATGCTTGCAGGTGACGACAACCATCGGGTTTGGCTCACCAAACAAGGCAAACAGTTACAGTGTTCATGGAAGTGCATTGGGAGCTAAGGAAGTTGAGGCAACCAGGAAGAACCTTGGATGGCCCTATGAGCCTTTCCATGTGCCTGATGATGTGAAGAGGTACTACTCCATCATATACAATTTGAACACTAATATGAGCAGAATTACAGTTAGATAATATGCTGATGATTATTTCCTGCAGCCATTGGAGCCGCCATACCCCAGAGGGTGCAGCAATTGAAGCTGATTGGAATTCCAAATTCAGTGAATATGAGAAGAAGTACCCAGAAGAAGCTGCAGAATTGAAGGCCATCATCACTGGTGAACTACCTGCTGGCTGGGAGAAAGCACTTCCTGTGAGTCCTCTCTTATCTATTTCTCTTTCTTGTTTCTAATCCAATTTTATTATTTCCCACTACTCCCACTAGAGTTTCAATTGCATAAATGTGGCTACTATAGAGCACAAAACATGTGGAATTGTTTCTTCTATCTAGTATCTATATTCTACTTCACCAGTTAGAGCATGTAGGGGACTTTTTAAGTGTAATAAATTTGTTGTGTTAAGTTGTAAACTTGTAATGGTTCTAATTCTAGAATGTGCGATTTTCACTGATTCTGTGATCCCTTTTCTTTCTTTCCAGACATACACCCCTGAGAGCCCTGCTGATGCCACCAGAAACCTGTCTCAACAAAACCTTAATGCCCTTGTTAAGGTTCTCCCTGGTTTCCTTGGTGGCAGTGCTGATCTTGCTTCGTCCAACATGACCCTTTTGAAAAGTTTTGGTGACTTCCAGAAGAACACCCCGGAAGAACGCAATTTAAGATTTGGTGTTCGTGAACACGGTATGGGAGCAATCTGTAATGGCATTGCTCTCCACAGCCCTGGTCTCATTCCCTACTGTGCTACTTTCTTTGTGTTCACCGACTACATGAGAGCAGCCATGAGGATTTCTGCCTTGTCTGAAGCTGGAGTCATTTACGTTATGACCCATGATTCAATTGGTCTCGGAGAAGATGGACCTACCCATCAGCCAATTGAGCACTTGGCAAGTTTCCGAGCAATGCCCAACATTATGATGTTCCGTCCAGCTGATGGGAATGAGACAGCCGGTGCTTACAAGGTGGCTGTCGTCAATAGGAAAAGACCGTCTGTCCTTGCTCTCTCTCGGCAAAAGTTACCCCAGCTTCCCGGAACCTCTATCGAAGGAGCAGCTAAGGGTGGCTACGTTATATCAGACAACTCTTCAGGCAAACCAGACGTCATTTTGATCGGTACTGGCTCAGAGTTGGAAATTGCTGCCAAGGCTGCAGAAGAACTCAGAAAGGAAGGGAAGGCTGTAAGAGTTGTCTCCTTTGTATGTTGGGAGCTTTTCGACGAGCAACCAGCGGACTACAAGGCAAGCGTTCTTCCCTCTGACGTAACAGCTAGGGTAAGTATTGAAGCTGGATCGACTTTCGGATGGGAGAAGATTGTCGGGGCTAAAGGTAAGGCCATTGGAATTGACAAATTTGGTGCCAGCGCCCCTGCTGGTAAAATATACAAGGAGTATGGCATAACAGTTGAGGCCGTCGTAGCAGCAGCCAAAGAAGTTTGCTAGGTGATATCATTTGTAGTTTTCGTTACTGGTTTGCTTGCCACAATCATCTCCATCCGGGATTCGACTGTGGTAAAACCATGGAACCCGGCTCAGTTCACTGCAACATGAGATTCATATCATCATAATAAAAGATTTATTCCGCTGTTACTTGTGTTTTTTTCCAGCTGAGCAGCTTAGTCCACGAAAACGAAAATCCAATATGTTGTGGGAAATTTTAATCTTGTGAATGCTTTCAATGAAATTTGGACACAATTAAGCATATATATATATCAAGTTTTGTAATGTTATATACATGGTTGATTGATTCTGAGTTGAGTTCTTCACCCCCTCCATTCTCTATTTGCACTTGAAATCTTGAATGGTTGAGAAGAAGTCTATCTGATCTGTTTGAGATTATCAGGACAGGTCTTTGATTGATATGGATTTGGTTTTGGTTTTAAGCCATTCAAGTGGGGTGGTTTATCTATACCTTTTCTGTTCAAGAAATGTAAGGTGTTCCTGAGCATAAGGTGGCCCCCACTGAGAAGCATGGATTTTAAGGATTTTGGATGTATTGTGTTTGGTGGGTGGTTGAGGTTGGCTTGGGTTCCTGTTTGTGGTAGTTGAATTTCTGGCTCTTAAGCCACCTATCTACATTGTCTCCTACTTAGCTGTTTTCTTTTTCTCTTTTCTTTGTGGGAGACTTCTCTGATAGCTATGGTTCCCAGGCATATTCTCCTTTCTCTCTCAAGCTGATACTCATTAATATATCCCAACCATCAGTCACTAATGCAAAGTTTCATGTTATTGAAGCATTAAGGATTTGTTAAGTAGGGACCGGAGATGTAGATTATGTCATATCACATAGAATCTAATTGATAATGAGAAATTGAGAATTAGACCCAAAGAGTAGGGTGATGTTTTTACTATGTGAAGTTGAGTTGTGTATTAAATCTCTTGATCAGTTTGGATTGATTTTGAATCCCCAACCCCAAGGGCTCAATAGGGTATTTGAAAGATAGACCTTTGTTTACTGCGCGAGATTGCTCTCACACTGTCGCCGCTGGTGAGACTCAATCCTTAATCTTTTTCTTAAATTTCACCCCTGTGAGGCTGTGACTGAGCTGTCCATGCGGACTAACTTGTTGTATAACTTCTTATGTAAATTGGATGGTTACAAACTTTTAACATTTACTACTTGACCTTCATAAATTTGATGTTCCTCTAGATAGTAATCAACCACTTTTTACTATTAGAGCATCAATCAAGAACCTAATATAGTATTCTTTGATTTATAAAAAAACATATCGCCGCTACGTGAATGTACACTCTGTGTGATCGCCTTGTGACCCTAGCCAACAAAAAACCACAATGAGGTAAATCATTCTAAGTTGCTATGACTACCAAGAGTCGAATTTGAAACTTTGTGATTAGCAAATCAACTGACCAACTAATTGAGTTGGGATTGTCCTACTTTAGTATTCGATTATTAAGGTTCACGTGCTACAATCCGTGTGATTCTTTTCTTTTAATATTGTCATTGAAACCTTGTTGAGTTGGCAGCTCCCACGTTTCATCCGACCTGTTTTTACCTTTGTAAACGTTGGTATTTATGATAGATTCTTAATTTGAAATGCAAGCAGCCAACAATGTTTTTCATGTGGGAATTGAATTGAGTTATGAACGTACTGTACTATAGTACTATAGTATATTTCTCAAGATTCTTTAGATTGTCTGGGTTAATGTGCTCAACTCTAACTACTTAAGTTGTTGGTGCATATACAAATTTATTACTTCAAATTTATCTTCAAAAATTTTATTGTTAGATGAGTTATGTTTGTCTCGTTATTAATTCTTTTTAAATAAGTTTTTTGAGTTATCCTATTGGGTATGGAACACAGCCACGGATGTCTTGGCTTCCTCCTTTATTTGCCATGGTTAGGGGTGAGAAAGCTATGGTGCTTCCAAAGAAAGTACGAAAAATTCTTCAGAAGATGTAATTATGTGCATTATGAACATAAATTTTGTACCTTACAAAGTCAAATTCTATATATTGGATCAGGGTCCACAATGCACTATGACGCTGATCCACGATATAATGATTGACATCTTGTGCTGTGGGCCTCATTTGTATGGGCATTCAAAGACATGATGGGCCAAAGCCCAAAACAATCTCCATTGAATGCAGCCCATTTAATGGGGTGGGCCAGGCCTGGCCGCCAATCCCTTATAGTTGGTAGAGGCAATCATGTTCAACGCAATTTGTAGTACGGATTACTACGGAATGGTTAACACAATTAATAAAAGGGGAATTAAGTTCAATGGAAGATTTTGGTTGGGTGTGGGGTTAAGGGCAGCACAAAGAGTTATGATTCTTTTTATAGTTAGTTGTTTAAGGACAAAATATTAATTATTGTAAACCAGCTTAGTTGGCGTGAATGACCGTGCACTTTTGTCCTTTAAGAGAGGTTGACAATTGAGTCTGAGTTGCCTCATACAGTTAGGGCATGCTTATCTTAAATTACTTGTAATTGACATGTTAAAATCTTACATAAGTAGAGCCTGAAACAATGATCCACTTATTTAAGGGATGTGGGTTTGTGTAAGCAATTGAGGTGTAGTTTAGTGGCTTGAAGAAGAGTTGAAATTGTGAGGGGCATTAATATTATAGTAGGGGTGGTAGCCCTTGGGACACTCAATTTGCATTTATGTTATGGAGTATATGGGAAGCTAAGAATGAATTGGTATTCAATGAAAGAGAGGTGGGCCTTGAATGAGCTTTAAGAATAGTGATTAATCCATCATATGAGGCAACTTAGGTGTTGATTGATCAAGATTAATAAGAAAATAGTTAAATAAATTCTTATAAAAGAGAATGCTTATAAGTTAAATGCTAACATGACTTATAAAGGTATTTTTTTTTTTGAAACTTTTAAAGGTAATTAAATTGCAGGTTTTACTATTAGTATTGGGGGACGAATGTGTTAAACAACCTGGTTTAAATGAACGATTTCAAAAGTGTTGTTGAAAGTTCTACAAAATAATTAAAAGAAGATTACAACTCTTACGAGTATCATGATTTTAGCTTGTGTAATTGCATGCAATTCTTATTATATATGATAACTAGGCAATATTCCTAAGGACGTAATTTTTCTAATACCTGTATTTATTTTGTCAAACGATCAACAAATAGGACTGCTCATCTCATAGTTAGAGAAACTCTTTTCTTGCCTGATTGTAGGGAATGGATTGATCATCCTCCCTCTTCCCTCTGTAATGTTTTGTCTTCAAACTTAAGTTAACGAAGTTCTCGATTTGTTTTCGAAAAAAGACAAGATCCCCAAGTCATGCATTGCAAGAAGGGAATCATTGTACCAACTACTTAGCAAACCTTGCCCATAAGTTTCAAAAAGGTTTCACAATACTGGAGACTTTTTGACTCAATAGAGCTCACAATCTTCTATTAGTCCACTGATTTGATCTTCATTTGTATGTTTAAATTATCATTCTTCTCCCTCCCCAAATCCCCTATCTAATCCTCCATTTCCTTATTCAATAATCATCAATATCCCTTTCCCTCTTTAAAGTCTGAAGAACCAAACCAAAGAAACCCCACAAAAGTTCTAAAACCATCACTCTCTGCCAGCAACAACCATTCTCTTCAATTCCATTTCCTTATCTGCAAGTAATCCGAAAGATTCCCAAGGAATAAAGCACCGAAAGCTCTGCTTCCATATCCTTATCTGCATTGCCAATCTGTTAAGGAAGCCTTGTGGGAAGAAGAGAAAAAGATAAGATTTTTGTTGTTGTTGCGACCCTAACCCTAGCCCCTAGGCATTGTGCAAGAAAATAACAGAGAACCCAAAGTGGAAATTGGGAAAAAGTCCAAGATTTGGGAAGAATGATGTCCCAAATGAAGCACATTGACCATATGTCATCGTCCCCGGGTAAGTTCAAGGAGAAATCAGCTTACAATAGGATTAGGCTGCAATCTTCCCTTGCCAAGCTCACTTTTTGGTCATTTGTGTTCTTGGGCTTGATCTATGTGTTTTTCTTCAGAGACCCTTATTCTTCTTCTTCTAATTCCATGGCTGCATCCACGGATCTCCATAGGAGGTCTCTCAGAACCAGCTTTCATGGTGGTTCTGGCTGGGAGAAGAGAGTTAGGGCCTCTGCTAAAATTAGGTCAAGAAATGGTGTTTCTGTTTTGGTTACTGGGGCTGCTGGCTTTGTTGGGACTCATGTCTCTGTTGCCCTAAAGCGCCGTGGAGATGGCGTTGTTGGGCTTGATAATTTCAATGGTTATTATGATCCTTCATTGAAGAGAGCCAGGCAAGCTCTGCTAGAGCACTCTGGGGTGTACATTGTGGAGGGAGACATCAATGATTCCCAATTATTGAAGAAGCTTTTTGACATTGTTCAGTTCAGTCATGTAATGCATTTGGCTGCCCAAGCAGGTGTGAGGTATGCTATGGAAAATCCTAGCTCCTATGTGCATAGCAACATTGCTGGCTTTGTTAGTCTTCTTGAGGCTTGCAAGAGTGCCAATCCTCAGCCCGCTATAGTGTGGGCGTCGTCGAGTTCTGTTTATGGATTGAACACAAAGGTTCCGTTTTCAGAGAGGGATAGGACAGATCAGCCCGCTAGTCTCTATGCTGCAACAAAGAAGGCTGGCGAGGAAATTGCTCATACATATAATCATATCTATGGGCTTTCCTTGACCGGTTTGAGGTTTTTCACGGTCTATGGACCGTGGGGTAGGCCAGACATGGCTTACTTCTTCTTCACGAGGGATATTTTGAAAGGGAAGTCAATTCCCATATTTGAGGCGATTAATCATGGGACGGTTGCCAGGGATTTTACCTACATTGACGATATAGTGAAAGGTTGTTTGGGAGCATTGGATACTGCAGAGAAGAGTACAGGTAGTGGCGGTAAGAAGAAGGGCCCTGCTCAGTTGCGTGTTTTCAATCTGGGGAATACATCACCAGTGCCGGTTTCTGATCTTGTGAGCATTTTGGAAAGGCTGCTAAAGGTGAAGGCGAAGCGGCAAATAATGAAGTTACCAAGAAACGGAGATGTGCAGTTTACACACGCGAATATCAGTTTTGCACAGAGGGAGCTCGGGTATCAGCCTACAACTGATCTGCAGACAGGTTTAAAGAAATTCGTTAGATGGTACCTCAGTTACTATGGTAATGGAAAGACGAGTGCCCATTGATACATTCTTTCGATTGTGTGGTAGGACCATTCACTTTCTTGTTCGTTTCATTCTTATGATTGTTTTAACCTATGCTGTACATTGCTCCATTATCTTGCTCTCGTGTACTTTAATGTTGCCACATAAGGAGCAAATATCATACGATAAAGTTTTTGTGTTGGACATACATTGTTGGTTAAGGACGAATTATTTATGAGTTTAGTCTTAGCCTAGGATGATTGCTATTTACTACTAGATAGATAGTGAATTCTATAATGACCCAAAGATGCTATCAGAACATGAAAATGTTCTTCCAAACCATATTCTTTAGCACAATACTATTTGATAGGTAAGATATGACATGCAATTTTAGCATCTGGTCCCATGCTTCATTGACTTGGTGCTTTCCAGAATTAGATCCTTGTTTTCCTGTGAAACTTAGACGGAATTCGGAACAATCCCATGTATGTGTGCTCCTGACAAGCCAGAATATGTAGCTAATGTAAAATTATAAGCCGAACGCTGGTTTTCTTAGTCTAAGTCGTTAGATTTAATTGGAATATCTAATCCCTCCACAGCTCTTTCTTTGTCTGAGTTCTAGGTAGCACTCTTATTAGATATGCCCCGATGCACGATGCTATAACACTGAATTTTGAGTAAAAAGTATTGAAAACTTTTTACCCTAGAGGATACTCTCGAATCACATTTTGCATGATGCTTTTTCTTTATTTGTTTTACTGCATATTCTTAGTTAAAATAATGCCGGGGAAGTTCCCATCTCATAAAAGATGGTCTTTTTATGAGCAGTTGAGCTCTTTATGAGGGCTTCGTTGAGATTGAAATATATATAGGCACTGATCTTACTCGGGGAATCTATATAGAAGCATTTACTTTCTTACCTTGGTAATGTTTTCTTGCTGTCTAGTGTCTATATTAAAGAGGAACATTTCCCTCCCGTGCGTATTTAGCATTTGGTGTCATATTCTGTCGATCTCTTAACTACATAAAGAATGTATAGATACATACATACATGTATATGCATTTGGGACACCTCTGTGCAGGCAGATCTTTACCGTAAAATCTGAAACATTCTGAATCAGTCTGCCTGATTGTGTTTTTGACATAATGAAATGTTGGCGCTTTCCTTAATTCAAAAAACTTTGATACCGCCCACTGTTAACTTGTTGATTTGTGGACTTAAACTAACTCTTAGGCGTGCGTTTGACAGTTGTTCATTCCTTTGTCTGCTTGAAAATGCAGTGTCGTCTCTCTTGATAACTGTTTGCAGAAAGGTTCTGATCAAAAGTGGCGTTTGCAATCTCCTCATGCTCTCCACGTTTTCACTCAAACTGATAATGGTGTTGCTTGGTAAGGTATATTTAGTCTGTTAATCTGATATGCTTGACAGGTTAAAGATCATAGAACTCATGAACCATATATGAGCCATGAAAACACTTCTTAGCTTTCTTAAGCATTTCTGTGCTACTGAGAAGGTGATAGATTCTGCACTTTTTGCACTTCTAGTTCTGAAAGAACCTTTTGTTTTCTTGCATACTGCACATGTATTTCGCAGGACGAAACTAATCTAGCCGAGACCCAAGAGTCATGGTCAGGTCCGTTCGGGACAACTCTTTTAAGTGCATTACTGTATATCATGGTTGCAGTAGGCGCTAAGTACTAGTCGGGCGGTAGACTAGCGCTTGGCGCCTAGGCGGCGACCTATAAAAATAAAAAAAATAGTGCTTGTGTTGGGGTGTATATCATATATTATATTATATTATATTATATATATATATATATATATATATATATATATATATATATATATATATATATATATATATCTTACTTCTCTTATTTATATAAATAAATAAATTTAAATATATATAAATATAACAAAAAAATTAACAAGATCGTCCGAGTTAACTCGACTAACTCCGTTGAGTTGTACGAGTTAACTTGGCCAAATTCGGACCAGTCGGCTGAGTTAGGTGTTAGGTGGTCGCTTAGACGGCCGGTCACCTAGGCGGCCGCCTAGGGAGTAATTCGTCTCGGCCTAGGGGCGCCTAGCGCCTAGGCGGCCGATTTTTGCAACTGTGTTGTATATACATGAGTTTAAATTATCTGTATTTTACAGGACAAGACTAATCTAGCTGAGAATCCTAGTTAAGTCTCATTCGAGACAAATATTTCAAGTGCATAATTGTATACAAATGAGTTTAAATTCCCGATCTCATCAAAGTTAGCACCAAGCATCGACAAAATTCTTGTTAGCCCACAAGACTACTGGCTATGGTAGATTCACTGCAAGGATAACTTATCAGAAAGATGACAGAAAACTTCAAGACAAGACAAATTAAGCCAGAAAGGGTAAAGTGGTAAACAATAAGAAGATTAAAGTGAAAACCTGAAGCCATTTTCAAGTAGAATATGAACAAATGGCTAGGAAATTAATAACTATTTCGTAATCTATATTAGATTACGCTTTTGGGTTTTGGCTTTTTGGATAATAGCGACTCGCAAAAGGTTTGACTTATAACCGGACAGCCAATCAAAGGTTATCAGGCCGACAGTGATTGGTTTTATAGTAATATTAGTTGTTGTATTTTATTAATTAATTTTAATTAAACATTTAGCCTACCTTAAACCACCAGGAAACATACCAACTAATCGAAAAGGACAGCCAATTTATCATGTTGTGTAACACATGATAATTCAGGACTATACCTGCCCCTTGGATATAATATGCATGCTTTTGTAATGGATGTTGATTTTTGCTAATCACTTAAATTTTTAGTTGATTTCGACACATACAAATAAAAAATCTTATCATTGATAGGGTGTCTGAGTAAGTTTATTCTCGTAATCTCATGGAATTGGAGACGGTAAAGGTTTAAAAATTCTGGGGAGAAATTATCCTTTTACGTACGGTGCTTCTTTGAGCATCCCTAATAGGGTTTTTTAATGGCAAAAACTTGTGTGAGATGTCTCATCATGAGACGGGTCGGGTCACGATGTAAATGTAGCACTTATATACACAAATATCATACTTATATACTCAAATATAATACTAATCAGGAATAAAATTTTTGTTACTTATTAGGGTAAATGTAATACTTTTAAGGGAAAATACAATACTTTTACATTTCGATTTAAAAGTATTACATTTTTCCTCAAAAGTATTATATTTGCCCTTATAAGTGAGAGGTACTTGTCAATATTACTTATTATGAAAAATGTATTACTTTTTCTCTTATAAGTAACAAAAATTGTATTTTTGATTAGTGTTATATTTGAGCATATAAGTATGAGATTTGCATGGTGTTTTGACCCGACCCGACCCATCTCACGAATAAGGATCCGTGAGACGGTCTCACACAAGTGTGACCCCCTTTTTAATAGTTTTTGAAACATTAAAAAATTATAGGATTGGTTTTTAACAAACGTGGAGAGTGATTTTAAGTTGATTTTTTCTCCGGCAGTGAATGATTTTTTTGTGGGGTCTGCTAGGAGAGAAAAAAGGAAAAATAAAGGGAGATAATTGGGCGTGTAGCGCAAGAATCGCGCCCAGTAGTAGGCGCGTATTTAGAAGCTTTTACAGTTTTTTTTTTAAAATTTCTTGTCATCCCATTTTTTATTCCCTTTTTTCTCGACCTCCTCTTTCTCTCTCTGCTAATTGACACCTCAAAAACCACAAAAAATCACTACCATTGAGGATGCTCTTAGACTACATGATTGGGTGAGAGGGTTTTCTTACGCTGCGTGTAGAGTGTAAATGTAATATTTTTCTTGCTAAGTAGTTGGGGTGGCACGATTTGGAGTGATGCATCAAATAATTTATGTAAGGTTTTAAACGCGAATACGACAGAAACGGAATTCACTTAAATTAAGCAAGACTTCCCCTTTTTCTTCGTCAGTGGGGGCCAGCCAAACGTTACTGACCAAGTCTTAGGCAAGACAATTAACTTGAAATCCAACTTGAGTACTTGACATTACGAGAACTCCACTTTGTAAGGCCAGTAATTAGTACGTACTAAGCTAGTTGATGGTATACATATTTCTACGTCTCCATTGACATTTGAAAGCACGAGCTCTCCAAAACCAAGTAAAATTATGCAACTTGTACCCATGACGCGGATTACATTAATAAACAACTATCTATGTACTTACTACTTAATAAATAACCAAGTAAGAATTTTTTAAATTATTTTTTAGATAGAGTTTTGGTCTAGCTGAGCTGGTCGAACAATGAGCTTGTGACCTTAAGGTTACAATTAGTTCGACTCCTAGTTAGAGGCTGAAGATTGAAAAGCTAGTAGTTTGACTCCCAATTGGATGAATACTGCCTATAGGCCGACCCTTTAATTCAGTTGAGCACTTGAGTAGGCTATGAGAGACTGGTTTAACGGGTTTCACTACTGAATAGTGGTTGTGGGGAAAATTTAAGCCGGTGGTTGGAGGCTGCCCTATTGGCCTCTTAGTTAAACTGAGCCAGTTATGAGAGACTAATCTAATCAATTACGCTCCACCATTGAGTAGTGATCGAGTGCTTTCATGTAAAACAAAGGCATAGAATTTTGGAGACAATTCTAGTTAAATTGGTTGGGCAGTTGATTTAGTAACCACAATGTTTCAAGCAAGTTCGACTCCCCATTGCCTATTAGTTAGTTAGTTTTTTTTTTTTTTTTTTTTTTTTTTGAGTTGGTCAACTATGAGTAACCTATACTAATTTGCTTCCTATGCTAATTTACCTTGTAATTCTTTATCAACAAAAATCATAAAGAGATTTCATTCAAAATGCACATTCAAGTAGGGATAATAAATTTTTCGGCAAATTAAACAGCGGATTTTTTCCCCTATTTTCATAAATGGGTAGATGGCAATAAGTTGACTTCTATAACGGTTGCCAAATTTTCAAGTAACATGAAAGCCGTAGTGCGTAGACTAAGAAAAGGTCTTTGTCTTTTCTCATTACTTTTTCCCCTTTTCTATGTTGTTTGTACAACTTGACAAAAATGTGATGTACGGTTCCATATATTAAGAGTACAATATTTAATTTCAACGATTATATATCATTTTGTCTTAATTATAATTAAAGCATGCATTAAATATTAATTGTATACTATGGATTAGTTTATTTACTCATTAAAAAAAACAAAACTACAAAACTACTTAATTCCGCTTTAAAAAAAATATCTTTTTTTGCTTAGTTAGGAAGGATGGTTGGTAATAGAGATTAAATTTAATCGACTTATTACCGTATAGGTTATCGAAATCTTTATATATTACAAATAGTGTTAATAGTGATAAATGTTGCATTAAAAGATTAAAAGCAATTAGCAAAAGATACAACTTGTATTTGTTGAACATAAACAATAAATATATAGTCTCAAATCAATAGTAATACGCTTGGTTCACAAAATAAATATAAAATGAAGTAACATTCTTAAGAATAGACTTAATTCATCATGTGATAAGTCATTTTATTTTTGAAACTAAATTATTTTCTTTGTAAGCGAAATAACTATTTCAAGTGGGGCGGAAATGGGGCTAGTATTAGACTATTCATGAGGAGATGCGAATGCCTAAGTAGTTGTCATTTCTTATTTTGTATGTATTAGAAATATATTATTATTATTATTATTATTATTATTATTATTATTATTATTAGGTGTATACACTATATATATATATAAATATATATATATATATAGGCATGTGCATTAGACGGGTTCGGACAGATTGAATTTTAATCTGCAAATCCGTTCGGATCTCAGTTTTTAATTGTTATATATATATATATTCAATCCGTTCAATTTAAGCATTAGAATTGTCGATTTTTTTTTTAAACTTCAGATTTGATCGAATTAATTCAGATTTTGGATTAACTTTGGGTTGAAAAAAGTAAAAAAGATAAAAATAAACTAAAAAATAATGAAAATATACATCTTTCAAATACCAATCAAATTAGCTAACTAAAAAAATAATGAAAATATACATCTTGGAAAAACCTAATTAGCTAATGAACTAATTAATTTACAAAAAATATACACAACTTCACAGTTTTCAAAATCTAAATTTCACAAATTACTTCATTAATCCATCTCAATTCCACTTTCACAAATATAATCAAGACTCAAAATAAGAAGTAAGAGATGCAAATTAGCTAGCAAATAATGTAATATTAGCCAAAGGCCTTGTGGTCAAGCGGCATAGCTGTAGGCCTGTGGCTCACCCAAGTGAGAGGTCACAGGTTCGATCCCCAGTAGGGCGTTTGAATAGATACTACATTGTAACTGAGTCAATAGTGTTCAAAAAAAAAAGTAATATTAAGGTAAATTGAACGTGTTGAGTATGAACACATTTTTAAGTTAAATAATTAATTCAAACATTTTTACTATATTTGGATTGCAATTTCATTTATGTTATAAAATTATATATTGTGGTATGTGGCAGATAAAATCATAAAATGATCTTATTTGGATAAACCCTAGGTTGGATCATATTAATTCTAATCCATTTAGTGGATGAACTTGTCACTCATGACTGTGTGCAAATGTCAACGGTTTTTATTGATAAAGTTTTTAAACTACCAACTAGAAACTGGGTTTAATATTTTATTTTTTATATTTATATTTATATATAATTCCAAAATATTATTTAAAATTAAATAGAAAATAGCCGCCATCTTATATATAAATCATCAAATCTAGCAACCTCTTATCATCCATCTTCATCTCTGCAAAAAGAGAAAAAAAAATTAAAAAAAAAAATTGGAAGAGATGAAGCTAGTTTGGTCGCCGGAAACGGCGTCGAAAGCCTACATCGACACCGTTAAACGGGCGCGTGGAGGTCAGAATCCCGGCGATGCGGAGTTTTTGGCCGCCATGGCCGCCGGCTACAACGTGAAGCTTATAGTGGAGGTGCGGCGGAGTAACGGCGGCGGAATAGGTACGAGTTTAGGGCTGGCGGTGGCGGCGGGGCACACCGGCGGGCGCCACGTGTGCGTGGTGGCGGATGAGGCAGCGAGGCGGGAATATATTAGCGCCATGCAAGAAGCTGACGTGGCGTTGCCGGAGATCGTGGTGGTGGGGGAGGCGGAGCGGGTGGTTGAGGGGCTAGAAGCGGTGGATTTCCTGGTGGTTCAAGGGCGGAGCGGCGGCGGCGAGATTTTCCGGCGAGCTAAGCTGAGCCGGCGCGGGGCGGTTTTGGTGTACAAAGGCGGGAGTAAAACGGCAACGGCGGCGGCGAGTTCGAGATTTTGTTGGGGCGGAACTGTGGACGGCAGTAACCTGCGAATCGTGAAATCGGTGAGCCTTCCGTTGGAGAACGGATTGGAGATCGCTTATGTCGGCGTGAATGATGGGAAAACATTAAAATCTCCGAAACGTTGGATTAGGCGCATTGATCTGCAGTCCGGTGAGGAGCATGTGTTTCGACGATGAACGAGATTGTCTCGAGGGTCTCAATTCTTAAAATTGGTCAAATCTATCAGATTATTAATAAAAAATCTGACTCATTTCCTGAATTGAGACCTATGATATAGTCTTAAAGTAGTGTTACTTATATATAAATATCTCAAAAACCTTCTTGATAATTTTGAATATGTAATAAGTACTGTATATATAGACTATTTTGATGCCGGTGAAATCTTTGCCAATTGCATGCCGGGCTGAGATTGAGGCTTTAAGGATATATATATGTACCCCATATACTATGTTTAGTTTAATCACATGTATGTTGAGTCTCTTGATCTTAAAGAATGACTTGTCTTGGTTCACTAGTTTAATTTTAGGGTAGGTTTGATCTAGAATCACTAGTTTTAATTTAGAGCCAACATCAATTTTGAATCACTAGTTTAGGGTCAGGATGGATTAATCTTGAATCACTAGTTTTAGGAATTTGTTAAGATTGATTTTTGTACTTATAAGTTGGTCGGTTAATCACAAGTTCTCCTCTTTGTGATTATTATTGGCCTCTCTTATCTAGACTTGCTTATTTTTCAAGATCCTTTACTGGTTAAGTTTTTAGGGACGAGTTTCATTGTTAAGGAGTTGTAGGTAAAAACTAACATATTAAAGTTGAAAAAAAAAAAAATCATCATAAGCCTCTATGTATTGATTTAGTAAATGAGAAGTCTCATTCAAGATTTGCTTTTGCTTCCAAAAGGTTGAATCCATAACCCTAAGACCCCACACCTCGACTCGATAAAGCATATGTGAAGATGTAAATTATGATAATTCAACTGAACACAGGGGCTAGATCTTTGCTTATTGGGCACAAGGAACCCCCTTACTTTGAGAGGTCGTCCCCACAAGACTTGAGATTGGGCACAAGGAACCCCCTTACTTTGAGAGGTCGTCCCCACAAGACTTGCTTTTAATGGTAGAGTGATGGTTCAATATCTGCCACGAACATTTGTACGTGTTTGAGTTTGTAATGGACATCTTTGTGTACAAAATATATAGTTTGGTGTTAAGTTTCAAGACTAGATTGACTCAATTTTATAGACGGCGTGTGGCAGGTTCATGAAATCTAGGATATAATTCCGCTTTGACAAAGCCGAAAATCTGGGAAATCTATGTTATGCCACAAGATGACAAGAGTGATTTGGGTAATTTATATCGTGGACCAGGGTGCACAATGCATTGTGCACCTTGTACCAAAATGACGTCGTTTTGGTCAATTTAATTAATGGTTTGTTTTTTTGGAAATCACATTTTCCGTTTCGGCCGGTCTGTGTATTTGTGTTAATATTCTGTGTATTCTTTGAAGACATTCTGTGTATTCATGTTAGGGGTACTTAAACATAGGTTGTAGCGTGTTTTGTGTATTCGAATGTTAGGAGCATGATTTCTGTGTAGTTGTATCAATATTCTGTGTATTCCCTCAAGTCATTCTGTGTATTCTAGACAAGGATTTTGTGTATTCATGTTAGTGATACTTAAATACAAGGGTGTTGTGTTTGTGTAATTGGCGTTTTCATATTCTGTGTATATTTTGAACGCATTCTGTGTATTGTAGACTACGATTATGTGTATTCATGTTAGGGGTACTTAAACCTAGGTTGTGACGTGTTTTGTGTATTCGAATGTTAGGATGATGAGTTCTGTGTAGTTGTGTCAATATTATGTGTATTCACTAAAATCTTTCTGTACGTGTATTCTAGATAATGAATTCCATGAAGTCATTTGCGTACGCGTCCACTAACATCAAAACGATGTCGTTTCGGACTAGAGTCCACAGCGCACTGTGGACCTTGGTCTACGGTATAACGATTGAGTGATTTGGGATAGTTCTTTTGGCATTTATGAATTGGGCCAGATCAATAAAGAACTTGGGCTTTGTAAGATACTAAATTGGTACTATTACTAAACAAAATATTAAGAGATATGGTCTGCATAATATGGGCCCAAAACTAACCAACCCATATACCATTCTGTAAATCTTGCCCATTTTTACATCAATAAGAACAGTAAAAAGTAATGTTTTCTATCCATTTGGAGCTACATTAAACACATGCAGACTAAGGGACAAGACAACATTATTTTTGACAATTCAATCTACGCCATTTGTTGTTTGGAAAATACTACTACTCCCAAATTCTACTCCGAACTTTTATTCTCTCTCACAAAATATTTTCATTGGCACACACAGTATAAAGATAACTAATCATCAATTGCCACATCAGAGATTAAAAGTGAGGTTACCTTGTTCCAAACAAAATTCTTAACTAGGGATTTGGAAAAAATAATAATAAAAATTCCAGTGCAATAAGTATGAGATGCAAATTGCAACATTTGTGAAAGGAAACCTAGCTATGATGATTGATGATGAGGAACATGCAAGGTATTCACCAGCTGTTTTTTTAATTATGAGGTGGCCGCCTGCCCTAGGAGTATCCAACCTCTCCCATGCACTCTTGTTCTTACCTACTCTTCTAATAAAGGACAACTTTTTCTTTTTCTTTGATTTTATTCTAACCATTGCACAATGGTTAACAATTCTTGAGTTAATTAAATTTGAATTAGGTAACACACTAACACGTGTGAGAATAGGTTAATTGTTCGTAAATTAATTGTTCCTTCACAATATTATTCATTACGGTTGAGTTGAATTTGTTGATAATGTAAAATGGTTGATTGTTATCATTGTTCTCTGTTGAAATTCAAAAGAGTTACGTTTTTACTTATTCAATTTCATATACAATTCTGTTCTCATCATAGACATTTAAAATCTTATAGAGTAAAAAACGGAGCACTAATGGAACTAGAGTCCAAGACATTGTGACTTGTGAGTTTGGTTGTTTTGTTTGCCAAACTAGCTTAGTGACAAGAGTTAGGGCGGGTAAGAAATTGATGCACTTAACACTTATATTCAAAGTTTATGGATCGAGCCAAGCTATTTGATTAATCGGAGTTTAGACATGATGAAGTCGTGATTGAGTATGTATTACTTGCTCACATTACGCTGTGCTTGATTGAGCACTCAGGTGGATGAGATGAGGTGTTGAAGTAAGATTTTGTACTTTGTTCTTAAGAACTCACAAAACCATCTTTGATTATTGTGATGTTAGATAGCCTATGACACTGCTCT
Organism: Ipomoea triloba; assembly: GCF_003576645.1. Lineage (NCBI taxonomy): Eukaryota > Viridiplantae > Streptophyta > Magnoliopsida > Solanales > Convolvulaceae > Ipomoea > Ipomoea triloba. Next base: position 1,366,868 of record NC_044919.1, on the reverse strand, counting down.
CATCGACCACTATTATTCTCGTAACATCAAACATCCGACGATAGTGGTCCAAATCGTTCACATTAATCGCTTTGCATGCTATTGCCTACCTTGGCACACACGTTGGGTAGGTTTGTTGAACAAATAATATATAAACATAAATATGTAATCCAACTATTAGCTTAGACATTTAGTTAAGATTGAACACGTGTTTCAATTAGTTCGATCAACAATTTATTTCCTAACAAGATGGACATGAGAATTCCAACTCAAAAGCTAAGTGAAAATGAAGTTGGATTCGAAAAGGTGCGATATGGGGTTGCAAAATTTCACCATTTTAGACCCAATCACACACATCCACCTTTATCCAACTTTTTTTGTGCCTTTCCATTGTTATGTTTTACCATAAAGCATTGGGAAAAAGATGGAATATGTTGATTGATCACACCCAAAACAGTAAAGGGCTACTCCTACATGTCTCTCCCCTTTGTGTCACCACTACAAAACAATAGCATGTGAGTCCACCACCAAACATATAACCTAACCTCGTCCTCTCTACTAATTATGTTCATTTGTTCCTACATTAAACTTGCAAATCCATCCCACAAACACCCTAATCTTGTTTTGGGAATGTTTGGGTTAAAATAGACTTAATTGTTACCTTTCCCAAACCTTTTTTGAATTTTAATTGGGTTTTTGGTTTCTAACTCAATATAATCTAACCAACAATGTATAATACAAGTGAAAACAAAATTGACTTTTTTAGTTAAAATAACATATTGATATTCAAATGTTATGAATAGGTTATATTGATATATGTATTAAAAGAGCTTTCTGGAACAAGATTACAGACCAATACGATATTTATTTTTACTTTTTACTATCCACTAACATGAAATATATATTCTTAATGATAAAAAAATTTGAGCTTGTTCAATTAGGCACGTCCATATATAGGGAGGAAAATAGGCGACGTTTAGCCTTGATTTGAGGTGTCTAATCTAGGGCTTTATGTGTTTTTTTTTTTTAAATCCCTTGTAATTCTTGTTGAATTGTTTGATGACCTTGTTATCATGATTATGTCATAGTTTATGTAGCCATTGGTTTCATATCATTGTATTTTTTTAAGGGTCGGTTTCTATTTTAATTTCTTCTTCTACGACAAATTAAAATTGGTCATGATATATGACGAAAATTTTAATGTCACATGTTCGATTATTACTAATACCGTTTTGGTCAAGGTGGCCGCACAACAGTTGAGCAATATTTATCTAATTCATACTTTTAGATAGTGACTATTGATTTCCTCAGTCATTTAAAAAATTAAAGTTATGAAGAAAAATCAAAATTTATTTGGAATCCCAACATTTAAAATGGGATATTTAACCTCTATAAACTAGTTGCTAGGTTCTATTAATTACCTTTTGATCACAGGTTGCAACATTATGGTCCCTGATTAAGAGACAAAATCAAATTGCAAAACAAAAGCCTAGAAGAAGCCGAATCTCATTATTTATTCTAATTTTTGAATTGTACGATGCAACATTAACACTGTCGACACCAACCACAGAATTTCAAATTTCAAAAACTAAATAATCCTGTTTTCAAAAAAATAAATAAATAAATAAATAAATAATCCTCTTTTTTTTTTTTTTTTAATATTACTATTCATGTGGTACTGTCACGATTTCTATTTTTATATTTTGTTAAAAAGAAAGCTTTTTTTTTTTTCTACAATACTAAGCGTAAAAATATTTGTTTTAATATAAAAAAATAATCTTGGTATGATTGTATACCAAAAATAAAAAAATAAAAAATAATCTTGTAATATAAAAATCAATTAGTTTTAATAAGACTAAGGGTGTGTTGGGGAAATTTTGGTGTTTAATTAGTTGATTAGTTTTAAAATTTCTGATTAGACAAAAAAAAGTGGTATGATTATAATGTTTACACACTTTCAATTTTGTTACAAAAAATGATACACATGTATTCTTGGAATAGTCCGACCTCTAGTCATGACTTTTAAATTAAGAGATGAACAATTACGTTAAGCTTCATGAAACTCCAGTCTTATACCTTGATTTTATTGATTGAAGTAAAAAATAATAATAAAATATATGATCCACTCTTTAAAAGAAAAAACAAAACAAAACATGCGACTTAATTAAAGAATAAAAATAAAGTAAAAAAAATTGTGGTCAAGTTCGTTGTACAGAATCTTCCTACTCTAATTTATTTGTATGATTTGTGAGTTATAGGAGTATCCACATTAGTGATTTTTGAGGTAAACATTGCTTATGTGAAGAAGAGAGAGAGAGAGAGGAGAGAGAATATTTGGGGTACCTTGCAAACACTTGATTTTTTATGGGTATGCAGCATAGGGAAAGAGGAGGGGCAACGCACTACTGCGCGTTTCGCGCACACTAGTGCCCAACTTAGTGCGTCGTTGCCCTTGTTTTTTTCTTTCGCGTTCATACCTTTTTTTTTTCTCATCTATCTCCTAGTTGACACTTTAATAAAAACCACAAAAAATCACCACTATTGAGGATGCCCTAACTCAATGGGGTAACTCAAGTGGCAAGTGAGCTCTCTTTGTGGGAAAGAATTCATGAATAACCACAATTTTCTGGGCATAATTAACTACGAAGTACAATTTTTTATTTTTTTTTTGTCATTCAAAACAAATTAAGAATATTACTCTGTATAATATTACTCTTTTTATTACCACCGTTCTAACCGTTTCACGTCATTTGTTTGAAAAAGGCACATTATATAAACTACTCCGTATAGTACGATACAGCATTGATGCCACTGCTGACTGCACTTCATCAGACTGCAGTTTTAAAAGAACCACTTCCCATTTTCTTACATACCCAAACACACAAAAGCATTCGGATTCAATAATATTTTCTTTATTTTATTAAAAGCAACTTATTTTATTTCATTATTATTATTATTATGCTTAAAGGCCAAGAACCCTTCATAGAAGTTTGAGCCGTCAAGTTTCTTTATCATGAAATATACACAGATAGCTATGGAGTCTCTGAACTGAATTATAGTTTTTACTTCTTGGACTTGATTACACTTTGATTTTTACTTAATTAACAGAGAAAATCTGGCATAGTCAAACTTATTATGAATAACAAAAACAAAGACAACTACAAAAGTAGACTTGGGTCTGTCTTTTCATGTGTCTTGTTGCCTGTAACCTGATACCGGCATTCCCAGTAGCTAAAAAGGTAAAAAAAACTTGAACTGTGAATTTTTATCCAAATTAATCCAGCAATTTATAAAAGTTAGTAAATGAATTATTAATATAACATTTTTCTTATTAGATACTGATCCTATCACTAAATTGGCTGATTAGCCACTTTGATTTGTCAATTTCACAAATTTTGTTGAGCCTGGAATCTGGACGTAGGCTTCCCGGGATGAAGAATTTCGCATTTTGTGGGTAATATAATTTTTTTTTTCTTTTGTGACTTGAAAAACTTGCTGGCATTATTGGAGAATATATATTGACCCTAACTAGTAAAGGACCACAATAAGATAAAATAAGTTGTCTATTACTGATCATATCGGTTATAATTAAGAAGGTCAACAAGCTACTCTTACTATGAACTAGATAATCAAATTTATGCTGAATGATAGACTATAGTACATGTCTTAGATAGTTTTGGACTAGATTTTCAAATTCGAATTAGTCACACGTTGATAATGGAGATATTGGATACCATAGGAAAAAAGTTATTTTTTTTAGTAGTGAGGAAATTTCAAATCATTATTTGAGAGTGTACCTCACATTGTAATCCTGATCGATAAAGAATCACAAACACATAAATCATTCTATGTTACTCAAATCATTTCGAACTAAGAGAACTGCTAAACAACTCACCGTAAGAATTAAACTCATAACACTTTGATTATCAAGAAAACAATAATATGAACAAGTTAGTCCTTGTTTGTCAGAGGTTCCCCCGCTGCTTACTCCACACATATCAGTCATCTCCTACCCTCACCCTCTGGCCTACCTCTCTTTCCCCTAGGAGCTTGTAAATACTCCACAATGCCATTTTGAATCAACCCCTCAGAAGAATCCCACGTTTTACAGGAAAAACCAGCTCTATTTTCTTGAAAACCCAAACAAAAATGGCTTCTTCCATCTCTCTCATCTTCTTGTTCCTCTCCACACAACTATTAGGCCTTTCTCTCTCAGAAACCAGCAATGCCAGTACTACTGTCTCCCTCCTCATGGCTATCAAGGCCTCCTTAGACCCTGGAAATCTTGTTCTCTCTTCTTGGTCACCCAATGTCACTGACCCATGTTCATTTGAAGGCATTGCTTGCAATGAGCTTGGCCAGGTGGTCAATATCTCCTTGCAGGGTAAAGGGCTTTATGGGAAAATACCACCTGAGATTGGCCAGCTGAGTGCCTTATCTGGGTTGTACCTTCATTTCAATAACCTTCATGGGATTATACCCAAGGAGATTGCTTTACTCACTCAGCTCTCAGATTTGTATCTCAATATGAATGACCTCTCTGGTTTCATTCCTTCTGAGATAGGCAACATGCCAAATCTTCAAGGTTTGTTTCTTTTTTCCTTTTTTTTTTTTTTTTTTTTTTCAAAATTTATTTATTAACTTCAATTATTGGCACAAATAGGCCGAAAAGTTGCAGTCTTGGCAATTTCTTGCAATTTGAAAACCTTATCATTGGATCTGTGGCTGTATATATGCATATCCTGATAATGTAGAATATCAGATTTTCTTGTTTCTCTGTGCTCATTCATTCCTCTTTTAGATATTTTTATTTTTTTGTGAGGGACTTTGTGTCTTAACCCAAAATTGGAAGAGATTTAAGAACCCAAAAGAGATAATGCTGTTAAGAAGGGTAATGACTAATGGGTTTAAGTAGTTTCCAGTTGCTACAGGCCAATAGTTGGTCCTAAAAGATTCTTTTTTGAAGCTTCACATTCTTAATTTTATTTTTTCTACTTGCATAACTGAGGTTGTCTTTTCTACAATGAGTTATACCAATAAAGTTTCAACCTTTGATTATAGTTGTTGAGGTAAATGAGAACATGATGAGAAAACAATGGTAGAAAGTAAAGAAGACAAGATTTACGTTGTTCTGTCTAACACCTATCATCTTCCGGTGCATATGAGACATACACAACAATAGTTTTTGTGGATTATCATGCACTTCATAGTTCATACCATGTCTGCATTTTTCAGCCACTGAGTTCAACATTATAACTGAACTTTAACCTGTATACTATTTGGTTGCAGTTTTGCAACTCTGTTACAACAGGCTTGATGGGAACATACCTAATAAGCTTGGGTCTCTTAAAAACCTTACTGTTCTTGCTCTTCAGTCCAATCAGTTAAGAGGGGCAATTCCTGCAAGTTTGGGAGGCTTGACACTGCTGACAAGGCTGGACTTGAGCTTTAACCACCTATTTGGTTCAATCCCAGTTAAACTTTCTGAAGCCCCCAAGTTAGAAATTCTTGATCTGAGAAATAACACCCTCTCTGGCAATGTTCCTCTCGGTAATTTGTTTCTCTTCTCAGTGTAGTTGACATGGTTAAACTCATATGGCATGCCTAATCAATGTTGTTTGAGTGAACTGTGTGCCTAACTTTCGTTTTCTGTTTTCTTTTGTTTGGATATTTGTGATTGGATTGAAGGTCTGAAGAGACTGAATGAGGGATTCCGGTATGAGAATAACCCCGGTCTATGTGGAACTGGTTTTCCCTCTTTGGCGCTCTGCAGTGATTCTTCTTTAAACCCCACCAAACCAGAACCATTTGGGCAAGGCTCAAATCATCTTCCAACTAAAGATATCCCGGAATCTGCCAACATCCCTCATCAGTTGAATCAGAACAGAAAACCACAAGCAGCTGCTGTTGTCGGGATTATTGGGCTGTTTGTTATATTGACAGTGGCTGGGCTGTTCACATTTTCATGGTACCGTCGTAGGAAACAACAGATTGGAAATACTATTGATATTTCTGAGAGTAGAGTTAGTACTGATCAGCCCAAGGTGCTATGCAGAAGGAGCACGTCTCCTCTTATCAGTCTCGAGTATTCCAATGGATGGGATCCTCTTGCGAAGGACCAAAGTGGAAGCGCTCTCTCCCAGGAAGTGCTCGAGAGCTTTATGTTCAATCTGGATGAAGTGGAGTCTGCTACACAGTACTTCTCGGAGATGAATTTGTTGGGCAAGAGTAGTTTCTCCGCTGTCTACAAAGGAACACTGAGGGACGGGTCTACTGTTGCTGTCAAGTGCATCTCCAAGACTAGTTGCAAGTCGGATGAAGCTGAGTTTCGAAAAGGGTTGAAATTGTTGACGTCGTTGAAGCATGAGAATCTGTTACGGTTGAGAGGCTTTTGTTGCTCTAAAGGTAGGGGAGAGTGCTTCCTCATCTATGACTTCGTCTCAAATGGAAATTTGCTGAGATACCTCGACGTGAAGGATGACAAAGGGAAGGTGCTCGATTGGTCTACCAGAACCGCTATAATCAAAGGCATTGCACGAGGTTAGTTTAGCTCGTTTATTATCAAATTTCTTTCTTAATCTTTGTCTGTTTAGCAATTCAGGTTGCCCGAGTTCCATATCTGGCTAGAAGTAACATTTCTCTGTTTCTGATATACTTTTGTTAAATAGGTATTGAGTACTTGCATGGTAACAAAAGAAACAAGCCTGCTTTAGTTCACAGAAACATATCGGCTGATAAGGTTCTTATCGATCATCTCTACAAACCTCTACTGTCTGATTCCGGCCTGCACAAACTATTAGCAGACGACATTGTCTTCTCCACGCTCAAGGGCAGTGCTGCTAACGGGTACCTTGCTCCCGAGTATGCAATCACAGGCCGATTCACTGAAAAGAGTGACATGTATGCGTTTGGCGTGATCATACTTCAGATCCTCTCTGGAAGTTGTGTGGTCACGCAATCAAATCACCAAGGAGCGGAGTTATGCAGATTCGAGGACTTCATTGATGCAAAACTCGGGAAGAACTTTGTAGAATCTGAGGCGGCCAAGCTGGGGAAGATTGCTCTACTCTGCACTCACGACTCTCCTAGCCGCAGGCCAACCATTGATGTGGTCATTCAAGAACTCAATGATCTCACTTGCAGCTCATGATTTCTAATGAACTTCTATGACTACTAGGAATCTGAGGCTAACTAGCAAATTAGGTACCCTTTTTTCCCCTTTCATGCTTTCTGTTTTTTTTTTAGGACTGTTGTCTTCTTGTAGGGATGTTCCTGAGCTTACACAGATAGGGGAAATTATCTCCATTTGATGAATTTTAGAATGCTAATGTAACAATTTGATGTATTATTTTTCTGCCATGGATATGAATAGTCTCTCCTTTACCAATTGGGTGGGTAGGTGGGTTTGGGGAGAGGGGGCTATGGCCTTCAAAGGCTATATTCATCATAACTATGTTAAATATTTTAAAATTTGAAATAAAATATTTATCAAATTTAAACTAAAGATTTATATATATATGTATCTTTTGAGCCTTATCAAGAAAATAGATGTTTATGGACTACAGGAACCAAGAGATTCCATCATCATTTGTATTGATTAAAAAATGTCAGTGGGGCACATAGCCACATAGGTATTATATTCTCAAGTACTATGCTACAATCCAAACTGGTGTTGCAATCCCAACATGTGAACTTGCATCTTTTTTGAATGAGTATTCCACAAGCTGAATAGTTCCAATCAATGGACAGACAAAGTGGCCAAGTGGGGTTGCTAGGACAGGGTTATCACTGTGCTCAAAGCCATTTAAAATGGTTGAATATTTCATGATAAGCTGCAGATTGCATAAACATAAGCTGACCAATGAATTGAATCTATAAAAATGGGTTTTTCATAAAGAAAGAGTGAGTGGATTGAAAGTATCAAGTAAGGTGTTTTATTGAAGCATACAAGTATATATAGAACACATCTACAAGTTTCTTTCAATGGTTACCTAATTTACAACATTCATATGGGGCATCTAATGAGCAAAAGATAACATAAGTGATTGGAGGATTTGGGGCAACCCGATCCAAGATAATCAGCTTGGTAACCACAAGGTTCCAAATTTGACTCTCAGTGAGAGTAGCCTATTAGTCTTCTTGGTTTGATAAGGTCAATTTGGATAACATAGACTGGGTTACCAACTAAGGTCACAGGGCAGAGTTTACCTAGTGAACACCATTGGGTTTGGGGTATTAAACCTGCAGGGCAATTCTTGAGCTTAAGAGCAAACCATCTGTAATGTAGAAGAAACATCTTCAACCTGAGGGTGAGATCTGTCTCCTGCAGAGAATTCATGAACAGTTCCCCCTAGTTCAATCCAACTACAGCCAGGGACCTTTTTGAGCTCCTTCTGTTTCATCATTGTCCTAATCCTCCGGACATAATCCCACATACCAAACCGAGCATAAATATTAGACAAAAGCACATATGAGCTTGAATTAGGTGAGTTGAGTTGGATTTGGTGCTTAGATACAGGCTGTGCAGCATCCAGGTGCTCATGATTACTACATGCACTTAACAAAGTTCTCCATACCACATCATTTGGCTCAATTGGCATTTCCTCAACAAACCTTATGGCTTCTTCCATGTGGCCTGCGCGGCTAAGAATGTCGACTATGCATCCATAGTGTTGGAGTTTGGGTTCCATTCGATGAACTCTTCTCATGATCTCGAAACACATTAGACCTTCCTTTATCAACCCGGCATGGCCACAAGCATTCAACACTACGATGAACGTGATATCATCCGGTTCAATGGAGAGTCTTTCCATCTCCATGAACAAATCAAAAGCCAACTCACCCCAGCCATGAACAGCCAATCCACCAATCATAGCATTCCAATGATCAACAGTTTTCTCTTTAATGTCCTCAAACACTCCCAGTGCATTGTCTATGCTGCCACATTTAGCATACATGTCTATTAGAGCAACCCCAAGTTTTCCATGGACAACAAATCCATGGTCCTTTATGTAACAATGTATAGCAAGGCCCTCATCAATGTAACCTAACTGTGCAGCTGCAGAAAGAGCACTCAATAAAGTGGCACCATCAGGTGCCAAATTGGTGTCACTCAGCATATCATGAAAAACAGACAGTGCTTCCATACTATGCCCATTCTTTACATACCCTGCCATCATAGCATTGCAGGAGATGACATCCTTTTCAGGCATGTGATTAAAAAGTGACTGAGCAGCATTAATGTTAGACACTTTTGCATACCCATCAATTAATATAGCATAACTAACAGCATCCCTTTTAGGCATCTTGCTAAATAAAGCTGCAGCCATTTCCATTTTCCCACTTTTAACACAACAATCGATCATCAAGTTCCAAGAAACCAAGTCCTTGAAGGGTGCCCTCTCAAACAACTCCCAAGCAACATCAAATCCATTCTCCATTTTCACATAACCACTGATCAAAGTATTCCAAGAAACCAAATTCCTAACCTGCACAGGCATACACTCAAATAACTCATGTGCAAGCTCCAACATCCTACACTTCACATACCCATCAATCATCGTATTATACGAAATGGAATCTCTGTTCGGCATTCTATCAAACACCTGCTGTCCAAACTCAACATAACCACATTTCACATACATACGTATTAAACAATTCTCAAGAAACACATTCGAGCCAAAATCGAGCTTCCTCAATAGCCCATGAACCTGCATTCCCTGCTTAACCAAGCCCGTCCTAGAGCATGACTTCAACACCAAAGAAAACGAGTACTCATCCAAAAAGATCCCATTTTTTAGCATCAAACAGAACACAAGAAAAGCTTTACTTGGACAATTACCATGTGAATATGACTTGATTACCGCGTTCCAGGGGAAAGGGTCGTTTCTATCTTCAAAATCAGAAAAGAGGAGAGAACGTGCGAATTCAACTACCGGCACATAAGGCGAAGTCGATAATCTGATGATGAGTTTCCTAATGAAGGAAGCGTCTTTGACTAGCCCTGTTGTTACCAATTGCGCATGGATTTGGTCGACGTCCGATTGAGTTTTGCAGGTTTGAGAAAGCTTTGAGAGCGTCGGTTTCCATGGTTGGATAGAGGTAGAGAGAAGCACCATAACGTTGAGAGCGATGGTTTTGGAGCTTTGGTTTCAGAGACAGTGAAAAGTTAGTTTTAGTTGGTATTCTAACTGTCATTCGCGCGATATTTTTCTTTGTGCATTATTGGGCTCAAAATGTAGAATAGGCCCATGACTAACTATATGGAATAATAATAAAATAGGTGTAATGGGCCAACTGGTCTGATATAATGGGCTTAACCGTTTTTTTTTTTTTTTTGGCGCACTTTCGTGAATCTTCGATTCACTTCTCGAATCGTCTTCAACACTTGGGAAGCTTCAATCGGCTTCACTGGTAAATAAATTCAGAATTGCAGCAATCTATCAATCACTGCAGAGGATCTGCGATAGCTAATTTTATCGTTCCTAAGGTAATATTCTTTAATTTCTGTGAATTCAAATGTGTAGAAGCTGCAAAATTTTGTGATTTCCTTTGAATTTTTTCCATATTCGAGGTTTGGGTTTTGTTTCAGTGATTGGGGTTTTCTTTAATTTTTGAAAGGATGTCTAAGTTATTTGGAGGGAAAAGTCCATTCGATGACCCTTTCTTCACTGAACCATTCGGCGGGAATAAGTGGTTGGAGGATGATGAGGGCAGTTCCCGGAAGCAAATCACCATTGAAGAGTTGAGCCCTGAGGATGGTGGTGATCATGTTCAGAGCAATGAAGAGCCAAGCAAAGAACTTGTTGTTAAGAACAATGGGAAAAAAGGAAAATCAGAAAGTAATTTGTTTCTTTAAGTATATGCTAGGTCATGACAAAAGAAACAATGTTTCAGTAAATTGAAGCATGTGTTCCATCTCAACTACAAGTCTATAGTTAGATTGTCAATTTTAAACCTATGATCGAATTCTGATACCAAATTGAAATATGCGTTTTATCTCAACTAAAAATTTAAGCTAATAGTTGGATTGCACATTTATGTTAAAAATTTAAGCTAATAGTTGGATTGCATATTTATGTTCATATATGCTCAACACAGTATTTATTGGTTCCATTAACTTTGCTTGTGCATTTATTGTGGTTCATCTAATAGGGATGCAGAATTTCAGCTTCAGGAGAGTTGCATATGGAGGCATAAATGGCACTTACTATAGTTGCACAGAAGGCAGGAGGGTTGGTGATGATGGGGTGAGAAAATTTTTCTCCATTGTGATTGTGTTATTACACTCTCATTGATATGAATCTGAACTTGAACTTGATTATGAGCAGGTGGTTTTGGTAGAGATGAATGAAGAAGACCAGACAATTGGCGAATCGCTGCATACAATATCAAAAGGAGTCCACAACAAGGTAAATGATCTAATTAGATGGTTTATTTTTTTGCATGAACAAAATGCCAAAAAGGGTCAACTGGAAATTGGCAAAAATTGAAACAAATTTACATATATAGGCTGTATTTTATCATTGAAAATCAGAGCTTCTTTAACCAAATACAAGATGTTTAATTGTTTATATTGGCAAACCCGGGAAAGGTTAGCCTTTGATTCATTAATTTGCATTCTCGGTGTCCTTAAATTTGCTTGTACAGGGCCATTCTGTCACAACGAAACGCAGTTCCACAGGTCAAGTGGATACGCTGCAAACTTTACACAACATGAATGAAGGTTCGTTTGTTTGTTGAAGTGAAATAAAGATGAACACATACATATATAGTGAATTTTGCTGAATATCTTTGATGTTGGACATACAGATGAGCTTGCTAATTTTGAAGAAACATGGAAAGCTAATGCTGATAAACAGTTGCCAGGATGGAATGAAGGGTTCAAATCACTTGAGAATGCTGCAGGTACATGACCCTTCCCCCTATATTAAGTGTTTATGTGTCATCAACTATATAATTTTGTGCATTATGAACATGAATTCTGTAAAATTTTGTATATTGAATCAGGGCATTCTGGACCCTGGTTCACGATATAACGATTGCCCTATGGACACAAATGCTATATTGACTGTCAGAACTGATCCACTACCCATATATGCATCTTTCCTGTTTGATAAAACTTATAGAATCAGTGGAGGCGATATTGGCTCTTTGTGTTTCATTTGGTTGAGAAAGTAGCTATGAACAGATACTACATTGTAACAGAGTCAATAGTACTCAAAAAAAAAAAAACTTATAGAATCTGAATGCCTGCATTCCATTCAATAGGGGCTAGTGGCAGTATATGGGATGATTTTGCAGCCTGGAGAAAATGGGGTGGATGGGCGCTCCCACCCGCGGCTGACTACTTTGGAAACCTTGGGTTGCTGGAACAGGGCAGTGAGCCCCAGGGTCATGGTTCTAGCCAGAGAACCAGAAGAGTTGTCCCTGTTGAATAAATTGAACTTCTCCTTGCACCATAGCTGTGTCACCATGATGGTTCTGCCCTAATGTAACTTATAATCATCTCTATCCCATGTTGTGTGTGTGAAAATTGTTTCAGACTATGGATTATGATGGTATGGTCCAGCACTTTTCTTGGATTTCCACTTTTTCATAATTGGTCAGATTATATCCTAGACCTGGCTTAACAATAAATTGTACACTTATGTGTACAAAGAGTTTAATTCAAACACATAATGACAGGAATGAGGAATGAAACTTTAAAATGGAAAAAAAGTTTTCAAACACATCTCCTCCAAATCAATCCATATGGACAGGACAACCAAGACTCTTAGCAAAAAAAGTTTTTAAACACATTAATTAGCTCACAAGGTGGACTGAGACCAAATGCTCACAATTTACCTTTTAATGCCTCGTCTGTATTCATAAGTTTCTTTCATATATTGCATTCACACAAGGTGGAATTCATAAGTTTCTTTCATATATTGCATTCACACAAGGTGGACTGAGACCAAATGCTCACAATTTACCTTTTAATGCCTCTGGACTGAGACCAAATGCTCACAATTTACCTTTTAATGCCTCGTCTGTATTCATAAGTTTCTTTCATATATTGCTTTCACACAAGGTGGACTGAGACCAAATGCTCACAATTTACCTTTTAATGCCTCGTCTGTATTCATAAGTTTCTTTCATATATTGCATTCACACAAGGTGGAATTCATAAGTTTCTTTCATATATTGCATTCACACAAGGTGGACTGAGACCAAATGCTCACAATTTACCTTTTAATGCCTCTGGACTGAGACCAAATGCTCACAATTTACCTTTTAATGCCTCTGTATTCATAAGTTTCTTTCATATATTGCATTCACACATATATTGCATTCACACAAGGTGAACTGAGACCAAATGCTCACAATTTACCTTTTAATGCCTCGTCTGTATTCATAAGTTTCTTTCATATATTACATTCACACAAATGGACTAGGTCTAAATGCTCACAATTTAACTTTTAGCATATTGTCCTGTATTCATAAGTTCTTTTCATATACTGCACTCACACAAGAGATAAGAGTGTATGACCATTTATGCCAATCAAGCTAGTTATTTCTTATTATTTTTATAACTTTGGTTTCCAACTTCACCAAGACTATAATATTGACTTTATGGGGACGTAAATAGTCAATTTATTTTTAGAATTTAATAACAAACTTTACACTTATGCATATATATAAGGAGTTCAATCATCGCTGGACCAATGTTATATACTAGACCAATGTCTTGGAGGTATTACGCCCATTTTACCTTACCAATCTATGCAGAACGAATAATGAAGATATAGTTTTAAGAGTGAAATTAATACTCTATATTTGCAAAAATTATAATTATAATTTTTAAATTATAAGACATGTAATTTTTGTCTCTAATTAATATTGAGTTGAAATACTAGTTTCTAATTAGCCACTAAAATTTATTTATTTTTTTGGAATTATGAAAATTTGATGAGAACAATTTTTTTGAAATTTTTTTTATATTCATTAAGATGAGAAGGGTATTCAGATTCCTATTAAATTCTTACTCCATGGCCTTATAAAAAAGTCTCACAAACCCTACTTCCAATGCGCCAGAGTCCAATTCAGCTTCTTATTCACACGACATGGAAGCTTCAGCTCCATTATCAAACATACCTAATGACATCATTCGACATATACTTTTGCAGTTGCCAATGAAGTTTGTCATCCGGTGCCAGTGCTTATGTAAACAGTGGCGTTCATTGATAGACGACTCAGATTTCAAGCTCTCGTATCGTGGACAACGACGAGTGGTCTTCCTCTCTCACGAATATCGATTGTGTTCTTGTAACGGGTTTGTTCTTTTGGTGGGTGAGAGAGATATTTGGTTGTGGAACCCGACCACCAGGTGTTTGAGGAAAGTGCTCAAGTCTCCATATCGGGAGAAGTCAAACCCGACGGCCATCACTGCAGCAGGGTTATGCTATGACTCCTACACTAGAGATTACAAGGTCGTCTTATTACTTCATAGCTTAATTTCTATCGATCCATTTGTCATTTGTGCCAGCTTCATCCACAAAGAGTGGCGACCAGTGCAGTTCCCTTGTTACTTAGATTCTGCTAAAGGCGGCATTGAGTTTCGCAATACATTTTATTGGTGGGCTGCAAGTGACATCAAAGATTGCGATTGGATTAGGGATCACTTTTCGGTAGTAGCTGGCAGAAATAGGATCATATATTTTGATCCAGCCCATGATGAATTCAGAATCTTGCCTACTTCCGATCTGTGGCACCAAAGAAAAAATCGGATAGTCGGGTTGAGAGTTATAGATAAGTGTTTATGCATGGCGTCATTCATGGTTCAGGAAGAGGAAGAACCCAAAATAAAAACGATACAAGTATGGATTATGAAGGAATATGGCAGACAAGAATCATGGATGACTGCTTTTACTATCCAAATGCCTCACCTTGGAGATATTAATGGGAGATACGGCATAACATTCTATTCTCAAAATAAGAATGCACACGAAGTATTATTCCTGTTTCTTGCGGGTTGGTGTGGAAAACAAACATATGTTTATGATCGGAAAAAAAATAAATTGAAGGAAGATCTGATCGACTTCCTAACCTCAGGTCATAGATTCTATGTTAGAGGGTGTTTCTATGTTGAGAGTTTTGCGTGCCCCGACCGGCCACAATATAATGGATTGATTTGGAGAGGTGATGATGATAAGCCCAGCACCAACACCTAGTTTACCCACAATATCAACTGGCCATATGAAAGTCTAGAAATAAAGAGCTATATTATTAGTTACTCCGTATATTATTATATATAGTTCTATTTAGATCGAGTTTTGCTTTGTTTATTTTTTTTGTTTTGTTGTTTTTTTTTTTTAAACTAAAAATGTACAAATACCAATGTTTTTGTGGTCTAGTGGCACGAAATAGCTCTCGTTGGCCCCATTGAGGTACACTATTGACTCTTTATGTTTCAGACTTTCACTAATTTGAGAAAATAGTTATGAATATATAGACTTACACTAATTTGAGAAAATAGTTATGAACATATAGATATTACACGCAATACTAAAAAATTAAAAAAAAAATGTACAATTATGATTTTAATAAAATAACAATTAAATATTGCACATTTTTTAATACTTAATTCATAACAAGAGTTTTATTGGAATTAAACATCATTATTATCACTAGTATTCTACTACTTTTAGAATTAGAAAAGATGTAGAATTGTCAAGAACCTTGTGGCTTAGGGTGTGTTTGAAAATTCGGAAAATGATTTCCGGAAATTATTTTCCGGGTTTTTGGTGTTTGGCTAAGATAGGAAAATAGAAGTCATGTAAAATAGCTTTGCAGTCAAAGTAAAATAGCCCCCATTTCCTATAAAATGACTTCCCCTTGGGGGAAGTCATTTTACCCTCTTCCTCCAACCTCCATCAACATCAAAAAGGGAGCCTGCACCGTCGCCTGAGACCATCGCCACTGTTGGAGGTTCACCGAATCGCCGTCGTCGATCAGCCTGTCACTGCCACGAACTGCTTCGCCGGAAAATAGGGAACTCCACTGGATTGCTCACCGGATCCGCTGCTGCACTGTCGGAGAAGCTTTGTCTACGTCGAACTCCACTGACGCCACTGTTGCTCGCCATTGCAAAGCGTACGCCGGAGACGGAGGACTCGCCGGCGATGAAGACGGAGGAAGAAACCCAGATTGTCGCTGCTTTGCCTAAGGAGACGAAGGTTGAGGGTTGAAGACACGCAGATGGAGGAAGAAATCCAGACGGGTGAAGACAGAGGAAAAAGGACCGCCATTGATGCAGTAAACAATTTGGGGGAAATTTGGATAGGGTTTGAGTACACAGTATGAATTGTGTGGTTAGAAATTTTTTAATTATAATAATAATAATAATAATAGTTGTGTTCATTTTCCATAAAATTAACCAAACACAACAAGACAGTTTTCCAAAACACAACCAAACACTGGAAAGTAAAATGTTTTCCGGAAAATGACTCATTTTCTGGAAAACATTTTCCAGAAGTCATTTTTCTGCTTTCCAAACGGACCTTTAGTGGCACCAAGTTGCTCCCTTATATGGAGGTTGTGCATCAGAAATGGTCGCCTTATGTATGGAGCAGCCTGACAATTCAACGGAGATATTAGTCACTATATTTGATGGGATACTTGAGCTACAAAATAAATTAAAAATTAATCAAGACACAAAATTTATTTATTTTTGAAAATAATTAATTTTATACTGACCAATCCATTGAGATGTATTTATATTTATAGAAATACAAAAAGTTTCCGTAAAAACAGGGATGATAATTGGTAAAGGATATATTCCTAGTAATATAAGGAAAGAGAGAAGGGTATTAAGATTCCTATTAAATTCTTACCCCATGGCCTTATAAAATGAGTCTCATAAACCCTAATTCTAATGCGCCAGAGTCCTCTTCGGCTTCTTATTCACACGACATGGAAGCTTCAACTCCATTCTCAAACATACCTAATGACATCATTCGACATATATTTTTGCAGTTGCCGATGAAGTTTGTCATCCGGTGCCAGTGCGTATGTAAACTGTGGCGTTCATTGATAGACGACTCAGATTTCAAGCTCTTGTATCGTGGACAACAACGAGTGATCTTCCTCTCTCACGAATATTCCACACGCCAAGATTCCGGATTCGAGGTTAAATCTACAAGCCATGATCTTCGTCTTCAAACGCATAAATTTCCGTTGGGAGAGGCCTATCCATACCATTTTAGAGTTTTGTGTTCTTGCAACGGGTTTGCTGTTCTGGTGGTTATGAGAGAGATTTGGTTGTGGAACCCGACCACCACCAGGTGTTCGACGAAAGTGCTCGAGTCGCCATATCGGGCGAAGTTAAATCCGAATCTCTTTGGAGGGCTATGCTACGACTCCTGCACTAGAGATTATAAGGTCGTCCTATCACTTCGCCCCATAAAACCTGGTCATGATTATGGCTATCCACTTCTCATCTCTGCTAGCCTCAACCACAAAGAGTGGCGACCGGTTCAGTTCCCTTGTAACTTGGTTTCTGCCCGGGGCGGCATTGAGTTTCGCAATACATTCCATTGGTGGGCAAGTGATATCAAAGATTGGGATAGGGATAGAGATTACTTGTGGGCAGCTGGTAGGAATAGGATCGTATACTTTGATCCTGTGCATGATGAATTCAGAATCTTGCCCACCCCCGAACTGGGGCGCGGAAGAGAAAACTCGATAGTCGGGTTGGGGGTTATAGATGAGTGTTTATGCATGGCGTCATTCATGGTTCGGGAAGGGGATGAACCCAACATGAAAACGATACAAGTATTGATTATGAAGGAATATGGCAAACAAGAATCATGGATGAATGTTTTTGCTATCAGAATGCCTCATTACCTTGAAAACATTTATGAGAGTTATGATTTAACATTCTATTCTCAAAAAAAGAATGCACAAGAAGTATTATTCCTGCATACTGCAGGTCGGTGTGGACCGGAAATATATGTTTATGATCGGTGTGGACAGGAAATATATGTTTATGATCGGGAAAAAAATAAATTGAAGGAAGGTCTGATGGACTTCCTAACCTCAAGTAGTAGATTCTATACTAGTGTGTGTTTCTATGTTGAGAGTTTTGCGTCCCCCGACCGGCCACAATAGATTGATTTGGGGAGGTGATGATGATGAAAGTCTAGAAATAAAGATTTGAAAAGGCCGGTGACAAATCCGTATACTGCCTATTTTTTTTAGATCTTGTATTTATGTTTAAGTTAATTAATTCTTAGTTACATTATTATATATAGTTCTAATTAGATCGAGTTTTGCTTTGTTTAAATTTTTTTTGTTTTGTTTTTTTTTTTAAACTAAAAATGTACAAATGCCAATGATGGTCTAGTGGCACGAAGTCGATTGAGAAAATAGGTGGGGTCGATATTAACTCTTTATAAGCTAGAAAATAGTTCTGATCAGATACTGCATTGTAATAGGTAATAAATACTGCACATTTTTTAATAATTAAATACTTAAATTAATTCGGAATACGGGTCAAATAGGCCCTTAAACTATAAGTCAAATACAATTAGCCCCATAAACTAACAAAAGCTCCAATTAGGTTCATCTCTTAACTTTTATGCAATTAAGCCTATAACTTTTAAAATTTGTGCAATTAGCTCAATTTGCAGGTAAACACAAGGTAATAACAGGTAAAGCGGCATAACTGTGATACTCCTAAGTGAGAGGTCATAGGTTTGACCACCAGTGGGGGCATTGGCACAAATGGAGAGGTCATAGGTTTGATTACCAGTGGGGGCATTGGCACAAATGTATTAATAACAGGACAGGTAAAGCGGCATACAGGACAGGTAAAGCGGCATAACTGTGGTACTCCCAAGTGAGAGGTCATAGGTTTGATCACCAGTGGGGCATTGTCACAAATGTCCCAAGTGAGAGGTCATAGGTTTGATCACCAGTGGGGCATTGGCACAAATGTATTTGTAATACCCCGTATTTTATTAACATTATCCTAAAGCGTTGACATTCTAAGTTATGATCTTCAGATATTTCAAAAGAATTTTTATAAGTGAGTATAGTTGTTATTAAGCTGCGAACCTACTGTCCTAGGAAATGAATTATTAGACACCATACTATTATTCTTGAATTTCCTATTTAATTAAATCAGCTCATAGCAGCGAAAATTTATTTTGATCGTACATCGCTAAATTTCGCGGTGTACCGAACCTAGCCCAATTTTGAGGGTTAGTCTGGAATAAATTTTTAGTTTCGGAAATTATTCTATCTGGATTATTTTCCACCGAAACCTTATCTGTTTGAACCACAACTGATAAGTTGGAAGATATTTTATTATTTTATTATTTTTTTTCCAAGCTTATCACATAAGATTGGGATCAATATAAAAGCAATTTCCCATTTCTTCAATTCTTCATTCCCATTTGTGAGGAGAGAGAGAGATGATTCCATTTCCATCTTCTTCACAAAGCTTCAATTTCCATGGCAAATTCCTTCACATCTCTCAATTTTATTCGGTAAATCTTCGTTTTTATTCGGTAAATAGTTCTATTTTCCTTCCTAGAGCATGGATTTGAGATTAATTTCTTGAAATCTCTTGTTATGGTGTTGATTGTGATCTTAGGATTTTAAGGTGAAATTTGGGGAAATCAACTCCAAAAGTCTTCTACGAGGATTAGAAACCCGATTGAGGTAAGGAATCCCTTAAGTTGGATTAGTCACTTGAATTTGGATAATTGATTATTTGGTTGAAATATGGTGTTTTTGGAGCTTTGGGAATATTTTTGTATACATGTTCATAGCTTGGATATGCTTGTATATGTTGTATTTATGTCCATATAGGCTTATACTTGTGAAAATAGTGAAAAGAAATCAGGATAGATTCTGGCAGTAACTTCCGAGATTTATTGGGAAAAATTGGTAAGGTATTTTGATCCTTTTTTTTTTAGACATGTAGTTCTATAAGTTTAGAACCTGCATATAAAATTTCATAATGATCGGAGTAGTGGAAGTATGGTTTTCGGAATTTTTCCCAAAACTGGTCCAGGGAGAGACAGAATTCCGGACAGCACACTGCCAAGGGCAAAAATGGAATTTTCTGTGTTTATTCGCGAACCAAAATGACCAAAACTTTTTATGGACATCAAGTACTATAAGTTGGGATCCTACCATAAAAATTTCAAGTGGAAAAGAGTTCGGGAACTATTTTTACCGGCTCAATCTTTCGGACTGCGCCAAGCTGAAATTTTCTGAATTATGCTTAGTATGATTATGGATGTGTTAATGATAATTGTGAGGTAGTTAGTGAGTTAATGGTGATTAGGTGATGCTAAGGACGTGGATTAATGATGGAGATTAAATGATAATCTCATGATTTTTGGGTTATGGTTAGGCAATGACCTTACCTATTAGAATTTATATATGTTTGGATGTACGGTATCCTCAAGTTATGATCTAATGGTGTTGATCATGGTGGAAGTTGTCAATGGAAATAATGACAAGGACAGCTATCTATTATTAGTTAATGGTGGGGACGATAGTTGAGGATGCTGGTTGTCTTAAAGTGTGAGATGGACATATGAAGTGTATCCAAAAATGTTTACGAAAACTTACGTTGAAAGACGTATGCTATTTTGGTATAAAGGTTGTCAAAACCTTATTGTTTGAGAAAATGATGTTTGAAAATCCTTCAGAGGCTAATGAAGTAGCCGATTTCAAGTATTGGACTCATTTGTGAAATATGTCCAAATGAGATGATTTGTTGTAAGAAAACTGAAGGAAGGATAACGTTTTCAAAACCGTAGTTTCTAAAGTAAGTGAGGAGGACCTTGATTGACCCACGGGTGGCTTTAAGTGCCCATGGCCCAGTGGTCGTTATATTGTTAGAGCGAAGTCTATTCGCCGTTATGTCGTCATGTTGGAATAAGGAGAGGTGCCCACGGGAAGGCTTGAGTGCCACAGCCCGGGGTTGGGATAAGGGAGGAACCTACGGGAGGGCTAAAGTGCCATGGCCCGAGGTTGTAGGCCTCACTCTTACTATATGAAACTAAGGAAGTTTTAAAGACGAGAAAGAGTTATTTTGTAACGTCTTTGAGAAAGAAATGATTTTGTCTTACGAGACGAGTGGATGTTGTTTCACTAAATGTTTTCAAACCTTTGTCTACTTTTAAGTGACAAATGGATTTCCTTACTTAGCCGTCGCGCTAACTACACATCAATGTGTTCTTATCAGTTGCAGATTAGTGTGGAGCCCTGTAACCGATGAACTAAATCGAAGGGAAGTGCAGGTTGAAGTTTACTCTATCTTAGAATAGATACTCTGGAAGAATGACTTCCCTATGTATAAGTTTGATATTGATGTTGTGTTTCGATGTTGTATGTTGATGTTGATGTTGTAAGTTTAGCCTGTGCACTTAGAGTGGAGTTTGTCAAAGAGGTGATAGAATTCACTCTAGGTGTGGCGGTAGCACCCAGTTTTCTGCCGATAAGATGTAAGCTTCCGCAGCATATGAATATCGATTTGTAATTAATGTAAGAGTTGAAAATTGGGGTGTTACAGTATTAATAACAGGTAAAATTATTATTTTCAAAAATAATTTTTATTCTCGACCAATGAAATTGATTTGTTCTTTTTCTCCAATTTTTACATAAACCACGAAATGTGAAGCCAATCTACAATATATTCCTGGGTTTCAATTGAAGCCAATCCACAATATAATGTGAATCATTATAATTAATTCGAGTAAGAGATTTATCACAATATGTGTGACTCAACCTGGCTTCTCATTATATTAAGCCCTTATTTATTTTTAACAATTATGAAAATTTGATGAGCATATTTTTGGAAATAATTAATTTTATACTGACCAATCCATTGAGATGTTTTTTTTTTTTTGAGACTCGGTTACAATGTAGTATCTATTCATAGCTACTTTCTCAACCCATTTATGTGGGAGTGTTAACCGGACCGGGTGCCACTAGACCACAAGGTCTTTGTCCATTGAGATGTATTTATATTTATAGAAATACAAAAAATTTCCGTAAAAACAGGAATGATAATTGGTAAAGGATATATTCCTAATAATCTACTCTATATATAAAAACAATATCCTCCTCCAAACTTTCCCGCCCAAAGTTAGTGGTATTTTGGTAAAATCACCTATTTTATTTATTTATTTATTATTTTATTAATCTATTAATTATCCATATATATTTATTCACCTATAATATTATTATGGTAAAATGATAAATAGGTAACATAATATGATTGGTGTGATATAATTGATGATTGAATAATTGGTGATATATCATATTACCATAATTAATATTAATAATATTACCATATTATAATATGGTAATATTGTTAATATTAATTGGTGATTGAATAATTGGTGATATATATATATTCGTAATCTATACTATATAATTGTAATAATCATACTCTAGTGTTGAAGACAGATGAGAGGGTGTGGGGGTTTGGAACACTGAACCCTTCTAATCATCGGGTTACCAATTCAAGCACCATTGCGGCCATTGGGGTGGACCGTCGGCTGCCGTTGGGATAGTCCGCCTTTCGGGGCCGTTTGCGGTGTCGATTGTTGGCCGTCTTTTTCGTTCATTGAAGAAGAAGAAGAAGAAGAAGAAGAAGAAGAAAAAGAGAAAGGACGACACTTCTGAATGGAGGCCTAAAAGCCATGTTGTGGAGTATGGTGTAGTTTCTGATTCTCGTGGGAATGTGATTGATGAGATATGAATTTCAAAGTATTGTTTTTTTTTTTGACATTTACTCACACTTTTTAGTACATCATTAAATGATTATCTTGCTTAGAAGAAAGTAAAGTTCGAGACTTCTTTTGTTTTTTGTTTTTTGTTTTTTGTTTTTGTTTGTTTGTTTGTTTTTATTTTGTTTTTTTTTTTTTGGCTGATTCTCCTTGGAACTTTGCTCGAACAGTATTCAGATATGGCTTTTGAACATTATCCAACTCTGTGCTGTTTAGTACTAAACTATAGCTTGACTTTCTTTTTCAAAAAACATTCACACATTTGAATGTAAAGGGCTTGCTTTTGGCAATTTGGAGCAAATAATTTTTGAATACATGTTAGTAGTCACAGATGGTTTGCAATTAGTTGAAGGCAGTATATTTGGCAATGGTTTATCATCATGGTTTTTGAAAAAGTGAATCGTCAACTTATTTAGCATCTTAACAAATAGCGTTAATAATTTTATTTTATTTTTTCTATTTTAATAACACAAAAGCAAAATTAACCAATTTTATAATACAACGACTAAATTAAATATTTTACAATAGTATAGGGACAAACGATTTTATAAATCATCTACTGTACGAATTGTTTTACAAATTGTTCACTTGCACGACATCAATTGTTTACTTGCACGAGATGGGAATATTGTATTGGATTTAATAAGTACATACTAAAATACATAAAGTCATAGTTGATTAGTAGAAAATTAAATAAAAAATATGAGATATTATTGGAATTGGAAATTAAATCAATAATATGCGATATTATTGGAATCGAAAATTAAATCAAGAATGAGATATTATTGGAATTGAAAATTACAGAACAATATCTATTAATTATATTTGGTAAGAACATACTATGAAATTTACTACAAATTAATTATATTTGGTAAAAGATGTTAATAATAATAAATTCTATCATAATATAATAATATATTTCTGCACTCTCTTATGGGTTCAAATATTCAAAATCTAATGTTGTAAGTTTATATATTGCAAAAGTTGGTCGGTTAATTAAGTTCTACTGTTATATATCTTTTCTACACCATTAACATGTAATATGCATTTTTATTATATAATAGTTGACATTATATTTATTTTTAAATTATTTCTTCTGTATTTTTCTATATTTATTTTAATAATAATATAATTATCTAATCATAATAATATACAAAATTGTCTTAAGACTGCGAATTGAATTCCAAAAACACATTTTCATGACATTGATATTGCCTAATATTCTTATTAATTATTTCCAAACTAATTATTTCAATTCCTAGCCGAAATTAATCTACCAAAATATTAATTATTTATTAACATAATTTCCTAATATTTTTATTTTATATTTAAGGTATAATATTATTAGTACAAAAATAGATTATCATTCCTTCTTTTAAGTAATTATTATGATATTTTTATGGTTTTGTTAATACTTGCCATTATAAAGTATAATTGATTTTGTATTTTGTTAATACTTGCCATTATAAAGTATAATTGATTTTGTACTAATATTTTATTATGGTAATTCTCATCACATTGATTTTGTACTAATATTTTATTATGGTAATTCTCATCACCTTGATTTTGTACTAATATTTTATTATGGTAATTCTCATCACCTACTTTTTGTACTAATATTTTATTATGGTAATTCTCATCACCTACTTCCATGTGATTTTTATGATTATTTTATGATAATCTATACACATATTTTTATACTTAAGGTATAATATTATTGGCAGAAAATAAATTATAGTTATCTTTTTTTTTTAGGTGCAAATACTTAACTTAATAATTAAATATTTTTTTTTTTAGGTGCAAATACTTAACTTAATAATTAAATATTAATATAATTGCCTAATTTTTATTTATTGTATAATTAAATATTAATATAATTGCCTAATTTTTATTTATTGTACTCATTATGGTAATTCTCATTCTCTTCTTCCGTGTAATTATTTAAGTAATATATATAAAAGTATAATATTATTATAATTATAACTAAAGAATAATTGAATAATTTTTTCGGCATTAATGTACTATAATTATTCAATCTTTTTATATATATATATATAATTTTCCTAATATAATTTGTATCTAATTGATTTTGAGACTAATATATAAATCATTACATTTCAAGATTTTTTTTACCTTACCATAATTCATCATTTTTCATTGTATCTCTTGCTTTTTTCAGCCACATAATTAAAACTCTACACATAATGGTTCTTACTTTCGTTTTACTCAATGAAATAAATGTCTAAAGTACTGCTTAGACAATTAGGGTACGATTGATTCGATTGTACGGGGTGTTAGGGTTAAAACATTGAGATAATTGTTTTTTGTTTTTTTTTTTTTGTCGAAAACAATTTTAATGAGCTGCTATATATATATATTCAATCTTATTGGTTTATTTTATTGGACTTTCTATTTATTCATTTATTTATTGTATTTTATTTATTTACTTAGATGACTAAAATAATAGCAATGATTATCTTTTACATGTATCTATATTAAATGACATGTATACAATATATGTGGACTATGCGCATGCATATTACTGACATATTTTATGTATGTGTAATTTGCATAATTATGTTTATATTCTAGGCACATTTGATTTATTTAAATTTAAATGTTTTAAAATCACATGTTGTATCTAATAACATAATGTTTTATAATATGTTTTTTTGGTAAAATATTGTGATGATCAATATATACAAGCAATTCAATATTACAAGAGAACAAATATTATATTGAGTGATATTTTTACACTAATCACATAATAAAATAATTGTACACGTTCAGTATTAGAATTTGGTTATTATTCTATCTTTAATTTTATTATCTAAATATATAATTTAAAATATTTATCCGTGCATCGTACGAGTAATTGAGCAATTATTTGATTGAATTCAAGTAAGGATAACATTAGAAAACATAATAGATCCAACCATTTTCATCATTTGCACTATATAATATTGATGTTATAATTTATATAATTATATATCGATCTAAATATTCTTAAAACATTATAACAAAATTCATTCCGTTGTTGCACGGGCGAATACTAGTATAAGTAAAGAGAGAAGGGTATTCAGATTCCTATTAAATTCTTACTCCATGGCCTTATAAAAAAGAGTCTCATAAACCCACTTCTAATGCGCCAGAATACTCTTCGGCTTCTTATTCATACTCTTCGGCGCCCGAATGCTATGATTAATTTTAGAAAATTAAGCCACCAATTTAAATTTAGGAGTTGTGGGAAATTTTATTCCGTGGCCTGGCCATATAAAAGGAGTCTCACAAACCCTACTTTCATTACGCCTCGTCCTCTTCAGCCTCTTATTCTCAGACATGGAAGCTTCAGCTTCATTGTCAAACCTACCTCAAGACATCATTCGACTTATACTTTTGCAGTTGCCGGTGAAGTGTGTGATTCAATGCCAGTGCGTATGTAAACAGTGGCGTTCGTTGATAGACGATTCAGATTTCAAGTTCTCGTATCGTGGACAATTTCGAGTGATCCTCCACGAAAGCAATAATCGCTGGAGGAGGTCGATAGTTAGATCTACAAGCCATGATCTTCGTCTTCGAAGGCATAAATGGCCGTATGGAGAGGGGTCTCCATTGATTCGTGCGACCTTCGAAAACAATTTTAGTGTTTTGTGTTCTTGCCACGGGCTCGTGCTTCTTCTGGTGGCTAACAGAGATATTTGGTTGTGGAACCCGTCCACCAAGTATTCGACGAAAGTGCTCGAGTCTCCATATCCGGAGGACTTACACGTGGTTACTGATGCAGTGGTAGCAGCGGGGCTATGCTACGATTCTTGCACTAGAGATTACAAGGTCGTCCTATCACTTCGCAAGGATATTAAAAGTCCTTTTGAAATTGAAATTGGATATCCATTTCTCATGTATGCCAGCTTCAACCACAAAGAGTGGCGACCAGTGCAGTTCCCTTATAACTTGCATTCTGTTAGAGGCGGCATTGAGTTTCGCAATACATTTTACTGGTGGGTAAGTGACATGAAAGATTGGAATTGGTATATTAATTTCTATTCGGATAGGAATAGGATCATATATTTTGATCCTGTGCGTGATGAATTCAGAATTTTGCCCTTGCCCACCCCCGAACATAGCAAAAACTTCTCAATATCCGGATTGGGGTTTATAGATGACTGTTTATGCATGGCGGCAAGCAAGCTTAGGGAAAAGAAAGAAGAACCCGAACCCGAAACCCAAACGATATGGATTATGAAGAAATATGGTAGGCAAGAATCATGGATGGCTGCATTTTCTATCCAAATGAGTGAGCTTGGAAATATTTATGGGAGTTATATCTTAACATTCTATTCTCAAAAAAAGAATGCACAAGAAGTATTATTCCTGCGGTGTAATATGAGACGGTATGGGCGACAGATATTTATTTATGATCGGGGAAAAAACGAACTGAAGGAAGATCAATTGTACTTCCTAACCTCAGATCGTAGAGCGTATTTTTTTCCGTATTTCTATGTTGAGAGTCTTAATTGCATGCCCGGACCGGCCACAACGGATTGATTTGGAGAGGTGATGATGATGATGATATATAATTTCTACATTTATAATTTCTAGCATATAATGCTTTTACTCTATGGAGTTTTCAAGACTTTGAATATCAATTTTGCTTTCTTTATTGGGTTTGACTTTTGAGGCTTTGAACATTTATGAAGAGGAGAATACTCTTTGGGTGAACACTAGTAT
Organism: Ipomoea triloba; assembly: GCF_003576645.1. Lineage (NCBI taxonomy): Eukaryota > Viridiplantae > Streptophyta > Magnoliopsida > Solanales > Convolvulaceae > Ipomoea > Ipomoea triloba. The sequence goes on along the minus strand of NC_044919.1, from coordinate 1,339,365 downwards.
TTAATTTCTTTGTATTTTTTGGATCATTACTCACTTAGTTATCTGTTTGATTTGCTTTTGCAAATTATTTACACTGTTTATTTTTGACATTGTAACAGAGTATCTACGAGAGTATCGGCTGCTGCTTTTAACTTTAAATATTTGAAGTTTGGATTTTGATTTTTTTTTTTTAATTTTTATGGTTTGAAAATAAGTTTTATATTTTAATTTGGACTTTAAATTCTATCAAGTCTGTATAATTTATGTTTGAATAGGTCAACTTACATTATTAATTATAGTATTGCATCAGAGTTAGGTAGGTCGAACTCGACTTCGAACAATTTAACTTATTTAGGAGCTTATAACTTATTTTAAGCTATTAATAAACTATAAACTCTATTTGGTAATGTTTCCAAAACGAAGCTAGTAGTTTAAAATAAAGAGCTTATTTTGAAGGTAGTTTCAAAAATAAACTAGTAGATTCCTAACATTTTTCTATATTTATCCTTATTATTTTAAATAAATGACATCATTTTTAGTCTTTTTATTTACATTTATCAGCTTATCAAAACTAACTTTACTAAACACTTTAGCATAACAGTTCTTCAGCTTATAGCTTTTCAGCTACCAATGCAGCTAAGTTTGCTAAACATAGTCAATATACATACACATGTTTCCTATTTGACTTATTATCAAATCTTATTTATGTAAATAATTTATGTCATATAGGCCACAATTGCATAATACAAGACATAAATTAAAATAAGAGTTATAAGACACACAATATGTTTTGTGTTATAAAACTATTAAGTTTAATGTACAGGATTTCGTAACATGATGTACAGAAACACCTAACACGATGTACAAAAACACATAACACGATATACATATACATACTTTACAGTAAAAAAACTCTCTGTAACACGAACTGAATGGTCTCCGTTAAAATTAATGATCAAAACGATGTCGTATAGGACCAGGATCCACGGTGCACTGTGAACCCTGGTCCATGGTATAACAATTGTGGTGTAAAAGTCCCTAACAGAACACCACCTAATAACTTTTGAATATCGTAGGTATTTCTTTCAATTATTACCAATTCGAATTCTATGTCCAAAATTGATTGAATCATCCATGAATATCATTTTCAATGCATGTGTAGTACGAACATTCTCAGCGTTGTTTAGGTTTTTGTTCAATAAAAGTAATATAAAAATATAATGTTGTCATATCTAAATTAGTGTTATTTATGTTTCTTTTCAAAATAATTTTGTCCATAAAAATCATGACTAAATACGTCAAAGTAGTGACTAATAACGATTACAATTTTATATTAATTAAGTATAAAGATTATACCTGCATTATAATTCAAAAACTAAAATTGATAATCTGGCATAAAATGCTATGATTAATTTTTTTTTTAAATAAATTTTGAGAAAATGAATAAATTCATAAGAGGACGAGACGTATTGGGAATTTGGAAGTACGGTTTGTGACTTGTGAGACTCTTTTAATAGGGTTACGAAGTAAATTTTTTACAAATAGTCCAAAAAAATAAATAAATTTTGTGGCTTAATTTTTGAAATTTTGTTGGGTGTAATTCTGGGTATCCACCATGATGCAGTGACTAGTCACCTTACTGTTTGATTAAGGATGGATAAATTATGTCCGTAAGGACAACCCAGGTGATAAGAGTACTTTACATACAGCCGAGAGGTTGGAGGTTTGATCCTCAAACCCCCGGGTTTGAGCCGGTAAGCTATGGATAACCTAGGCTGGTTTACCTTCTTGTGATCCTTTGCCGGCTAGGGTCACAGGGCGAGGAGAAAATCTCGTTAAAAGAAGGATGGATAAATTACTCATGCATAAATTGAAAAGATATATTTATAGAAATAAAAAGAGTCCCAAACAAAATAGGAATAGTAATTCATAAAAGTTATACCGAGTCCCAGACAAAATAGGAATAGTAATTCATAAAAGTTATATCGAGTCCCAGATAAAATAGGAATAGTAATTCATAAAAGTTATATCGAGTCCCAGACAAAATAAGAGTAGTTATTCATAAAAGTTATATCCTTAATAATATAGGAAAAGGGGAAGGGTGCCTAAAATTGAAAGGGCTAATAAATTTTACCCGGTGGCCCTATATAAAAAGAGTTTCCCAAACCCTACTTACAATACGCCAGAGTCCTCCTCTTCAGCTTCTTATTCACCCGACATGGAAGCTTCAGTTCCTAATGACATCATTCGACATATATTTTTGCAATTGTCGATGAAGTCTGTCATCCGGTGCCAGTGCGTATGTAAACAATGGTGTTCGTTGATACAAGATTCAAATTTCAAGCTCTCCTATCGTGGACAACAACGAGTGATCATCCTCTCGCTCGAATTCAAAGCCCAGCTGCAGGATTATGACTGGGATTCTAGATTCTTAGTTAGATCCACAAGCCTGCATGATCTTCGTCTTCAAAGGCCGTTCGGAGAGGCGGCTTATCCATTGATTCATGCAAGCCACCAATATCTTGTTAGAGCTTTGTGTTCTTGCAACGGGGTTGTGCTTCTGGTGGGTGATGAGAGAGATATTTGGTTGTGGAACCCGACCACCAGGTGTTCGACGAAAGTCCTCGAGTTGCCATATCAGGAGATGTTAAACCCGGTTATCCTTGCAGCAGGGCTATGCTACGACTCTTGCGCTAGAGATTACAAGGCCGTCCTATTACTTCGCCGCTTAATACGGCTGGGTCATGGTTTTGGCGATCCATTTGTCATTTGTGCCAGCCTCAACCATAAAGAGTGGCAACCAGTGGAGTTCCCTTATAATTCTGCTAGAGGCGGGGTTGAGTTTCGCAATACGTTTCACTGGTGGGCAAGTGACATCAAAGATTTGGATAGGGATAGGGATATGTCAGGAGGAAATAGAATCCTATATTTTGATCTTGTGCGTGATGAATTCAGAATCTTGCCTATCCCTGAACGGAGAGAAAATAACTCCTCAATAGTAGGGTTGGGGGTTATAGATGACTGTTTATGCATGGCATACATTATTCAGAAACGAGAGGGAGAACTCAAAACAGAAACGATGCAAGTATGGATTATGATGGAATATGGCAAACAAGAATCATGGATGATTGCATTTGCTATCCAAATGCCTGAACTTGGAGATGTTTATGGGAGTTATGGCTTAACATTCTATTCTCATAAAAAGAATGCACAAGAAATATTATTCCTGCTGCGTAATGCTGGTTGGTGTCGGCGGCAAGTATATGTTTATGATCGGAAAAAAGATGAGATGAAGGAAGAGCTAATGGACTTCCTACAGAGCTCAAGTTGTAGATACTTTGTCAGTATGTGTCTCTATGTTGAGAGTTTTGTTTGCTTACCCCTGCAGTCACAAAATTAATTAATTAATACGTGCCCTAATGAATATTGAGTTGAAACTATTTGGAGTTGTTTGTTAGAAGCTAATTAGTGTGTTGATTTGTTGATAAACAGTCACAGTTTGTCATTATATTTATATATAACTCGAAATGCCATTTTTTTTTTTAAACTATGTTTTCTTTTTGGATTTTTAAACCAGTTTGGCCCATTATATCAGACCAGTTGCCCATTACACTTGGTATTGTTTTTTCTATAACCCAGGTTTTCGATTTTGCCAATGTAGACCATATTAACTCTCTCCCAAGTCTATGAGAAGGTAAATTATCAATCTATTTTCAAGATTTAACATCAAACTATACACTTGATTACGCGCACAATAAGTTCTATCGTAACTCAAACACCAAATTTTCATAATAGGAATCGCATCACACCTTATGACTAAAAGAAAATTTTATCACACCTATCTATGCTGAACGCGTATTGAAGATATACTTCTAAGAGTGAAATTCATATCATTTATAAATTAGTGTTGTCTATATTTCTATCCAAAATAATTCTGTCCATACCAATAAGAACTAAATACACAAATTAAGTGACTAATTATATGATACAATTACAATTTTATATTATTAAAAAAATAAATATTATACTTGCATTACAATTCAAGAACTAAAACTGTAATTTGATAACCAGGCAGGCATAAAATGTCATGATGAATTTTAAAAAATTAAGCCACATATTTTATTTATATTTAAGCTTGGACTGGTGGTGAAAATTTTAGTCCATGGCCCGGCCTATAAAAGGACAATCATTATTGCATGAATCATGGTCCACACAGCTGTGTGAACCAAAAATAAAAAGTACATTATTTCTGTACTGAAGGTACATTATTTTAGGGTACATTATTTGATATACAAAAATAATGTACCTTTAGTACAAAAATAATGTACTTTTTATTTTTGGTCCACACAGCTGTGTGAACCATGGTCGATGCAATAATTTGTCATAAAAGGTTCTCACAATTCACAAATATAATTAAGCCTTACTTCGATTACGCCTTCAACTTCTTCTTTTAAGAAGAAGGGTTTTAAACCAATCTATAGCTGATCGGCTCAGGATCGAATCTCCGGTAGGTAGAGCACTTTTACCACCTGGGCTATCCTTACGGACACGCCTTCAGCTTCTTATCTATTGCACGAGTAACAATAAATAAACGGAACGGCCCCGTTTGCTATGTAACAAAAGAAACTGCACCTATAATTTCCGTAAAATATAATGCTATGATTAATTTTAAAAAATTAAGCCACCAATTTTATTTAATTTTTAGGGCTTGTGGGAAATTTTATTCCGTGGTCTGGCCATATAAAAGGAGTCTCACTTCCAATACGCCTCGTTCTGTTCATCCTCTTATTCTCACGACATGGAAGCTTCAGCTTCATTGTCAAACCTACCTCAGGACATCATTCGACTTATACTTTTGCAGTTGCCGGTGAAGTGTGTGATCCGATGCCAGTGCGTATGTAAACAGTGGCGTTTATTGATAGACGATTCGGATTTCAAGTTCTCGTATCGTGGACAAATTCGAGTGATCCTCCTCTCCACCGAATACAAAAGCAAGGAACGCTGGAAAAGGTCCATAGTTAGATCTACAAGCCATGATCTTCGTCTTCGAAGGCATAAATGGCCGTTCGGGGAGGAGTCTCCGTTGATTCGTGCAGCCTTCGAAAGCCATCTTAGAGTTTTGTGTTCTTGCAACGATACGGCCGGGGCCAAGTCTTGAAATGGGCTATCCATCCCTCATCTCTGTCAGCTTCAACCACAAAGAGTGGCAACCAGTGGAGTTCCCTTATAACTTGCATTCAGTTAGAGCCGGTATTGAGTTTCGCAATACATTTCATTGGTGGGCGAGTGACATGAAAGATTGGGATTGGTTTACTAATTTATATTCAGATAGGAATAGGATCTTATATTTTGATCCTGTGCGTGATGAATTCAGAATTTTGCCCATGCCCACCCCCGAATCGAGCAAAAAATTCTCGATATTCGGGTTGGGGGTTATAGATGACTGTTTATGCATGGCGGCATGCATGGTTAGGGAAAAGGAAGAAGAACCCGATCCGAAAACCAAAACGATATGGATTATGAAGGAATATGGCAAACAAGAATCATGGATGACCGCATTTGCTATCGCGATGCCTGAACTTGCAAATATTTATAGTAGTTATTGCATAACATTCTATTCTCAAAAAAAGAATGCTCGCCTGTGAATTGGTATGGAGCGAAAATATATGTTTATGATCGGAATAAAAATAAATGATTGAAGAAAGATTCGATGGACTTCCCAACCTATGGAAGTGTTAGTTTGTGTTTCTATGTTGAGAGTTATGCTTGCCCTGACCGGCCACAATGGATTGATTTGGAGAGGTGATGATGATGATGATAAGCCCAGCACCAACACATAGTTTCCCCAGAATATCAACTCGTCAGATGAAAGTCTAGAAATAAAGAGTTGTCCCAATCTTCAGAGTATTAAAATATTTTGTTGAGTTATTACAGAATTAGTAGTTTAGTATCTTTATTTCTAAAGAATTTAGCTAATTAGTATGTTGATTTGCTAACGGACAGAGGATGCATATCATTGGTATGGTAAATCCGAATGCCTATATTTATTCCATCTTGTATTTATATATGTTTATTTTAATTCTTAGTTACATTATTATACTATTCTATTTAGATCAGTTTTGCTTTGTTATTTATTTAATTTTTCTTTTGTCATCACTCATCACCAAGCTGCATATGCTTATAGAAACAAATTACTTTCTGATTTTCCTTTTTTCCCATTGTTCTTAACAACAAGTTCTTTGCTTGTTTCTTCATGGAGAAACCATTCGAAAGGTTGGAGAAGCTTAGAAAAGTGACAAAATAAATATCAATGGAAATCCCTAAAAATTATGTGACTAAAAGTCAATTTAAGAAAGGCATCTATCCAAATGGTCACTTCTATTACCGGGTAATGCTCCAAAAGGTAAATCCGGAAGGTCATTCCGAAAGGTTATTTGTACCCCAGAAGAACTCTTGGATCCATCGAATGGCTTCCCTCGCGGATTGAATCTCTTTAATGTGTTGGGTTATGTACATTACATTACGAAATTTCCATTCTTTAATTTGTATGCAGTTTTTGGTCTATGGAGTTTCATTTACTTTATATGCTGTACATGGTTCACGAAATTTTATTTTCCATGGTTGATATATATAGTGATTTTATACTTTTCCTAATACACAATTTTCGTTCCTTTTAATATTATATTCATTAAGGGAAAATGACACTTTTTCCCCCTATGTTATGTGCTTATAGCACTTTTTCCCACTGTGTTATTAAAGTGACAGTTTTTTCCCCTGAAATGTTAAATTGACATTGTTACCCTTAAAAATAATTATTTCATTTATTTTTCTTCTCCAACAAATTATTACTTATAAGTATTGATGATCACGATTCGGTTCGAACCTAACCAAACACTGTAGCAATCATACCGAAATAGTATAGACGGTTCTGGTTACGATTCATAACCGAAAAAATAAAGTTAAATAATTGTTGAACCGTGAACCGAAACTTAACCACAGTCATATATAGTAAAAATGATCAAACACTTATTTTGATAAATCGGTACGGTTCGCTTCCAATTTCGATTTTGAACCGCCAATCAAAACTTATTTATTTATTTTTATAATTTTATTTCTAATTTAAAAATAGTCTAAATTCAACAATTATTTTTTATTTCTAATTTAAAAATAGTCTAAATTCAACAATTATTTTATTTTATTTTTTCAAAAATAGTCTAAATTCAACAATTATTTTATTTTATTTTTTCGGTTCTGAATCAAATTCAACAATTATTTTATTTTATTTTTTCGGTTCTGAATCGTAATCAACAATTATTTTATTTTATTTTTTCGGTTCTGAATCGTAACCGTCAATTATTTTATTTTATTTTTTCGGTTCTGAATCGTAACCGTTACCGTCTATACTATTTAAGTTCAATTGCTACAGTGTTCGATTAGGTTCGTATCGAACTATGATCTTCCATACATATTAGTAATAATTGGTTGGAGAACAAAAATAAATGAAATGGTTAGTTTTAAGGGCAAAATGTCAATTTAATATTACAAGGGGAAAACTACCACTTTTAAAATAACCGAGGGAGAAAAATTGCCACTTTAATAACACAGGGGGAAAAAGTGCTATAAGCACATAACATAGGGGGGAAAAATGTCATTTTCCCTTTAATGAATATTAGGAGTCTCAGAATTATAATTTTTTCTCACATTCAATTGCATTGCAAATCATTAGGAGTCTCAGAATTATAATTTCGTGAATTAAAGGTAATTTTTTTTAAAGGAAAGAATTAAAGGTAATTATTTCCTAACAAATTTAAAAATTTTCAAATTTTTAAAATTAGGAAAGAAATGAATTTTAGTAAATTTTTTATTCCGATTATAATTCTAATGCTATCCTTAACACGGTTTTTATACTTTTCCTAATACACAATTTTCCTTCCTTTTATTTATATTTTAGCTTTGGACTGGTGGTGAATATTTTAGTCCAGGGCCCGGCCTATAAAAGGCGTCTCACAAATATAATTAAACCCTAGCTACTTCCTATACGCCTTCAGTTTCTTATTCGATCTATCATATCCCACGAAATGGAAGCTTCAACTCCATTCTCAAACATACCTAATGAAATCATTCCCCATATACTTTTGCAGCTGCCGATGAAGGCTGTGATCCGGTTCCAGTGCGTATGTAAACAGTGGCGTTCGTGGATAGACGACTCAGATTTCAAGCTCTCGTATCGTGGACATCGAAGAGTCATCATCCTCTCGCGCGAATCCTTGAAAGATTACACAGTCTTCGTTGGATCTACAAGTCATGATCTTCGTCTTCAAAGGCATAAATGGCAGTTCGGGGGGGCTTTTCCATTGACTTGTGGAGGGGAAATGGACCGTGTTAGAGTTTTGTGTTCTTGCAACGGGGTTGTGCTTCTGGTGGTTAATAGAGATATTTTGTTGTGGAACCCGTCCACTAGGTGTTCGACGAAAGTGTTCGAGTGGCCAAGTCGGCCAAAGTGGCCATATCGGCCGATAAGAAACATGCATAACCTTGCTGGGCTATGTTACGATTCCTGCACTAGAGATTACAAGGCCGTCCTATTATTTCGTTACTTGGGTAATCATTTTGGCGATCCATTCGTCACCTCTGCCAGCCTCAACCACAAAGAGTGGCGACAAGTGCAATTCCCATTCCATTATAATTCTGCTTTAGGCAGTGTTGAATTTCGCAATACATTTCACTGGTGGGTAAGTGACATCAAATATTGGGATTTGGATTGGAATAGGGATATGAATTACTTGTCGGGAGGCGATAGGAATATGATACTATATTTTGATCCGGTGCGTGATGAATTTAGAATTTTGCCGATCCCCAAGTTAAGAGAAAATGACTCCTCAATAGTCGGATTGGGGGTTATAGATGACTGTTTATCAATGGCATGCATTGTTCACAAAGAGGAAAAATCAGAAATCAAGACGATGCAAGTATTGATTATGAAGGAATATGGAAGACAAGAATCGTGGATAACTGCATTTGTTATCCAGATGCCTGTACTTGGATATATTTATGGAAGTCATTGCTTAACATTCTATTCTCAAAAAAATAATGCACAAGAAGTATTATTCTTGTCGCGTAGTGTGGATTGGTATGGGCGGAGAATATATGTTTATGATCAGAAAAAAAAAAATTGAAGAGAGATCTGATGTACTTCCCAACCTATCGTAGATACTTTGCTAGTATGTGTTTCTATGTTGAGAGTTTTGCTTGCCCTGATCGGCCCCAATGAGCATTGAGTCACATCCTTAATTAGGTGAGCAGAATTTGAAATGTTAGGATTTCACTTCTTTTATTTTTAATGTTTGAAAATAAGTTTTATATTTTACTTATTGGACACTAATTTCTATCAAGTTTGTATTATTTATGTATGAATAGATCAATTTATATTATTAGTTGTAGCATTGCATCGGAATTAGATAGGTAGGTCGAACACTAGTTCAAGCACTTTTGACTTGAGCTCGAGCTATATGACAACTGGTGAGCTGAATTCAAGCTTAAGTTTTAAAGTTTGATTGAGTTTAAGCTTGAGCCAACATGTATTTTGTCAACCCAATGGGGTCGCTCAAGTGGCAAGTGAGTTCTCTTTGTGGACAGGAATTTTGGGAGAACCCGAGTTCAATCTTTTCAGGTAACAATTCCCCTAAGCCAGATTCTGTGAACTTACCAAAAAAAAACACGTATTTTGTCCCATGATGAATTTGGAATATTGTAATTTTTTTATATGCGCACTTTTTAATACGGAGTAATTAAACACTCATTGGTAACCAAAGTTAGCATACTGAAAATGATCTCACAAGATCACAGCTTATTACACATAACGAGCTATTGTGTAAGATATTATCAGGAAAAGCGATTGAAAAATAATAGTTTTATCCAGCAATTAAAATGAAAATGGCATTGTCAATACTTTAACCGCACGTTTGGTTCACGGAATGAATTTGAAGGGAATAGCAATACTATTTCACAAGAATGGAATAGGTAAGGAATATAACATGAATTGGGGAATGGAATAGGTAAGAAATAGAATACTGGGAATAGCAATACTATTCCACAAGGAATGGAATAGGTAAGGAATATAACATGAATTGGGGAATGGAATAGGTAAGAAATAGAACAGTATTCTATTGTTTGGTTCGCTAAAGGAATAGACTTTAGGAATTGTATTCCAATGTTTGGTTGGTTAAAGGAATAGAAATGGAATATGTTTTAAAGACATAAATACCCTTATAAAAAAAATAATAATAATAATAATAATAATAATAATAATAATAATAATAATAATAATAATATATTTATTAGAGAGATATATGGAGGGTTGAGAGATTAACTCTTAGCCTAAGCTTTTTGAGTTTGAATATTTCTTCTATATAAGTAGCCTAAGTAAATACAATTTTATATTTTCATGTACAGTTCTCTCATGTTAACACACATATATAGGTTGAGAAATTATTATATATATATATATATATATATATATATATATATATATATATATATATATATAATCTGTAAAAAAATAAAGAGAAATTCATAACAATACCTCGAAGAAGAATCAATTTGCAATGGCGGATATGAGATGCTTGTGATGACGAAGAGAAAGATATTGTGATGCAGTGATAGAGAGAATAGTGAGCATAAAAAATTTTAGGTTTAGAAAAGGGTAAAAAATAAAAATAAATAAAATTCCTATTCCTGAGGGGTAAGTAATAGGCTAATACCAGGGGTGTTGGTAATAGCTATTACCCTCCTAAAAGGAATAGACCCTTCCCAGGAATATTGTTCCTGGGAATACAACTGCTTACCAAACAACGCAATAGGCAAATGCTATGTCATTCCCTGCTTATTCCGTGAACCAAACAGCCCATAAGGGAAAAGAATCAGCAACAGATCTTGAGATCTCTTCAGCATTTCTTTAATTTCCTTTTTAAAAAATTAAAAGAATTTTACCGTAGGAACGATGAAAATGGCTATACATCGCGGATCCTCTTATGTGAAAATTTTAGTCCATGGCCCGACCTATAAAAGGAGTCTCACAATTCAGAAATATAATTAAACCCTAGGTACTTCCAATACGCCTTCAGCTTCTTATTCGATCGCACGACATGGAAGCTTCAACTCCATTCTCAAACATACCTAATGAAATCATTCCCCATATACTTTTGCAGCTGCCAATGAAGGCTGTGATCCGCTTCCAGTGTGTATGTAAACAGTGGCGTTCGTGGATAGACGACTCAGATTTCAAACTCTCGTATCGTGGACATCGAAGAGTGATCATCCTCTCGCGCGAATCCTTGAATGATTCCACAGTCTTCGTTGGATCTACAAGTCATGATCTTCGTCTTCAAAGGCATAAATGGCCGTTCGGGGGCTTTTCCATTGACTTGTGGAGGGGTAATGCACCGTGTTAGAGTTTTGTGTTCTTGCAACGGGGTTGTGCTTCTAATGGTTAATGGAGATATTTTGTTGTGGAACCCGTCCACTAGGTGTTCGACGAAAGTGCTCGAGTGGCCAGAGTGGCCAAAGTGGCAGATAGCAAACATGCATACCCTTGCAGGGCTATGTTACGATTCCTGCACTAGAGATTACAAGGCCGTCCTATTATTTCGTTACGTGGGTTATTATTTTTGCGAACCATTCGATCCATTCGTCACCTTTGCCAGCCTCAACCACAAAGAGTGGCGACAAGTGCAATTCCCATTCCCTTATAATTCTGCTATAGGTAGCGTTGAATTTCGCAATACATTTCACTGGTGGGTAAGTGACATTAAATATTGGGATTTGGATTGGAATAGGGATAGGAATTACTTGTCGGGAGGGGATTGGAATAGGATACTATATTTTGATCCTGTGCATGATGAATTTAGAATTTTGCCGACCCCCAAGCTAAGAGAAAATGACTCCTCAATAGTCGGGTTGGGGGTTATAGATGATTGTTTATCCGTGGCATGCATTGTTCACAAAGAGGAAAGATCAGAAATCAAGACGATGCAAGTATTGATTATGAAGGAATATGGAAGACAAGAATCGTGGATAACTGCATTTGTTATCCAGATGCCTGGACTTGGATATATTTATGGGAGTCATTGCTTAACATTCTATTCTCAAAAAAAGAATGCACAAGAAGTATTATTCTTGTCGCGTAGTGTGGATTGGAATGGGCGGAGAATATATGTTTATGATCAGAAAACAAATAAATTGAAGAGAGATCTGATGTACCTCCCAACCTATCGTAGATACTTTGGTAGTATGTGTTTCTATGTTGAGAGTTTTGCTTGCCCTGATCGGCCACAATGAGCATTGAGTCACATCCTTAATTAGGTGAGCAGAATTTGAAATGTTAGGATTTCACTTTTTTTTTTTTTTTAATGTTTGAAAATAAGTTTTATATTTTACTTATTGAACACTAATTTCTATCAAGTTTGTATTATTTATGTATGAATAGATCAATTTATATTATTAGTTGTAGCATTGCATCGGAATTAGATAGGTAGGTCGAACACGAGTTCAAGCAATTTTGACTTGAGCTCGAGCTATATGAAAACTGGTGAGCTGAATTCAAGCTTAAGTTTTAAAGTTTGATAGAGTTTTAGCTTGAGCCAGCATGTTTTTTTGTTCGAACTCAAGCTCGAACCAACCCGAATTCGAGCTTGGTTCTATAGTATTGCCTCCTTAAGTAGGGAGGCAATAGTATAGTTTATTTTGATACTGTGCATTATGAATTTAGAATATTGTACGTTTTTTAATATGCACACTTTTTAATACTCATTGGTAACCAAAGTTAGCTTACTGAAAATGATCTCACAAGATCACAGCTTACTACACATAACGAGCGATTGTGTAAGATATTATCAGGGAAAACGATTCAAAAATCATTGTTTTATCCAGCAATTAAAATGAAAATGGCATTGTCAATACGTACTTTAAGGGAAAAGAATCAGCAACAGATCTCTCTGATCTCTTCAGCATTTCTTTAATTTCCTTTTTTAAAAATATACATTCAGAGAAATTAAAGAATTTTACCTTAGGAACGATGAAAATGGCTATATAGCTCTCGTATCGTGGACATCGAAGAGTGATAATCCTGGAATGATTCCACAGTCTTCGTTGGATCTACAAGTCATGATCTTCATCTTCAAAGGCATAAATGGCCATTCGGGGAGGCTTGTGGAGAGGTCGGATACCATGTTAGTGTTTTGTGTTCTTGCAACGGGGTTGTGCTTCTGTTTTCTATGGGAGATATTTTGTTGTGGAACCCGTTCACGGGGTGTTTGAGATCATGATGAAGAATCACAATGCAGTATCTGTTCATAACTACTTTTTCAACCTACTACCTCTCGTATAAAGAGAAGGGTTTTAAGCAAATTACTATGTTGATTTGCTACGGAACATTGGTATGGTAAATCCGAATGCCTATATTTATTCCATCTTGTATTTATATATGTTTATTTTAATTCTTAGTTACATTATTATACAGTTCTATTTAGATCAGGTTTGCTTAGTTATTATTATTTTTTTTTTTTGTTTTGTTTTGTTTTTTAACTTAAAATATACAAATATGGTTTTACTAAAATAAAAATTAAATATTGCACATTTTTTAATAATTAAATACTTAATTCTTAACAAAGTTTTATTGAAATTACACAACCGAACGTTAATAGGTTGGGTTGATATAATTAAACAACTAGAAAGGATTGTGCTTTTGGTGGCTGAGAGAGATAATATCCGTCCACTAGGTGTTCGACCAAAGTTCTCGAGCGGCCATATATACCTGAAGGAGTCAAAACCGGTTATCCTTGCCGGGCTATGTTACTACTCATGCACTAGAGATTACAAGGCCATGCTATTACTTTACATATCTAACTTCAATTATGGTTTTGGCCATCCATTTGCCATCTCTGCCAGCCTCAACCACAAAGAGTGGCGACTAGTGGAGTTCCCTTATCCTCCTTATATTAGAATCGTTATTGACTTCCGCAATACATTTCACTGGTGGGTAAGTGACAACAAAGATCGGGATTGGAATTAGGATCTATATTTTGATCCTATGCATGATGAATTCAGAATCTTGCCCACCCCTAAACAGTGGCACGGAAAAGAAAACTTGATAGTCGGGTTGGGGGGTTATAGATGACTATTTTTGCATGGCATGTATTGTACAGGAAGGAGAAGAACTCCAAATCAAAACAATACAAGTATTGATTACGAAGGAATATGGTAGACAAGAATCATGGATGACTGCTTTTGCTATCCAAATAATGTCTCAACTTACCGATACTTATAATAGGAGGTATGGCTTCATATTAAAATTCTATTCTCAAAAAAAGAATGCACAAGATCAAGTATTATTCCTGCTCAAGTGTCGGAAATGGATGCACGCATATGTTTATGATCGGAAAAAAGACCAATTGAAAGAAGTTCTGAAGGACTTCCTGGCCTCTAGATACATTTGTAATATGTGGTTTCTATGTTGAGAGTCTTGCTTGTCCCAATATTTGATATGGATTTGATTCGGATTTTAGTATTTGACCGTTCCAATATTTTCCTAATTTTCTAGCACAAAAGGCCGTTCTTTGGAGGACAATTCAAAGTTGAGCAATCAGATATTACAGATTAATACAAAAGTGTGTGTAACTTGAAAGCCTAAGCAGCTGCTTTTTTGTTTCTTTTTTGCATGTGAAAGTAGTATAGATTACCAATACCCATTGACGACCATAAAAGGCATAGGTAAATGACACCATATTAATTCTGATCGCTCCCAAAGTCTATGTGAAGGCTATTTTCAAGACTTAACACCAAACTATACATTTATGTGCACAAGAATTGAAGTTCCATCCAAACTCAAACACCAAATTTTTGTGTCAAAATTGCATCACACCCTGTCTATGCATAACATTTGAAATTCATATCATTTATAAATATCCAAAATAATTCCGTCCATATGAATAAGAACTAAATACACAAAATAAGTGACTAATTATATGATACAATTACAAATTTATATTATTAAAAATAAACATTATTGTACTTGCATTATATATAATTCAAGAATTAAAACTGTAAATTGATTTTCTCAAATGGGAGGTTATAAGATTGAAGAAATAAAATACCATGATGAATTTTAAAAAATTAAGCCACATATTTTATTTATATTTTAGGTTGGAGTGGTGGTGAAAATTTTAGTCCATGACCCGGCCTATAAAAGGAGTCTCACAATTCACAAATATCAATCGTTATACCCTGCACCACGGTGCACATAGCAATGTGCACCACGTACGTAAAACGGCGTCGTTTTGGTGTTAGTGGACGCGGACTTGAATGACTCCAGGGAATTCATTATCTATAATACACATAATCATTATCTAGAATACACAGAACGTTTGCCTAGAATACACAGAATGTTTGCCCAGAATACACAGAATATTGACACACAATACACAGAACTCATCCTCCTAACATTCGAATGCACAAACACATCACAACCCGTGTTAATAACATGATTACACAGAATATTGACACAAAATACACAGAACTCATCCTCCTAAACATTCGAATGCACAAACACATCACAACATGTGTTACTAACATGAATACACTTATACACATAACGGTTGCCTAGAATACACAGAACGGTTGCCTAGAATACACAGAATGATTGCCTGGAATATACAGAATATTAACATAAATACAGAGACCAGCCGAAACGGGAAACGTGATTTCTAAAAAAAGGACGATTAATTTACAATGCTCAAACGACGTCGTTTAGGTACGTGGTGTACATTGCTATGTGCACCGTGATGCACGGTATAATTTGCCCACAAACATAATTAAACCCTAGCTACTTCCAATACGCCTTCAGCTTCTTATTCGATACGACATGGAAGCTTCAACTCCATTCTCAAACATACATAATGAAATCATTCGGCATATACTTTTGCAGTTGCCGATGAAGGCTGTGATCCGGTGCCAGTGCGTATGTAAACAGTGGCGTTCGTGGATAGACGACTCAGATTTCAAGCTCTCGTATCGTGGAAAACGACGAGTGATCATCGTATCCCACGAACCCAAAAACCAGGATTATAACTGGAATTCCAGATTCTTAGTTAGATCCACAAGCCATGGTTCTTGTTTTCAAAGGCATAAATTGCCGTTCGGAGAGGCTGCTTATCCATTGATTCGTGCAAGCAACGAATTTCCTGTTAGATCTTTGTGTTCTTGCAATGGGTTTGTGCTTCTGCTTCTGATAGCTGAGAGATATATTTTGTTGTGGAACCCGTTCACCAGGTGTTTGACGAAAGTGCTCCAGTTGCCATATCCGAAAGAGTCAAATATTGTTATCCTTGGAGGGCTATGCTATGTCTCCTGCACTAGAGATTACAAGGCCGTCATATTAATTCGCCCCCTAATAGGGCCGGATCGTGAATTTGGCTATCCATTTGTCATCTTTGCAAGCCTCAACCACAAAGAGTGGCGACCAGTGCAGTTCCCTTATAACTTGAATTCTGCTAATGGCAATGTGGAGTTTCGCAATACATTTTACTGGTGGGCAAGTGACATCAAAGATTGGGATTATGATTGTGATTTCATCTCGGGAGGCGATAGGAATAGGATCCTGTATTTTGATCCTGTGTGTGATGAATTTAGAGTCTTACCCACCCCCGAACTGAGACAAAATGTCTCCATAGTTGGGTTGGGGGTTATAGATGACTGTTTATCCATGGCATGCATGTTTTACACACAAGAAAAATTAAAAACGATGCAAATATTAATCATGAAGGAATATGGCATACAAGAATCATGGATGACTGCATTTGCTATCCAAATGCCTCAATATCCACAAACGACTCGATATCCACATTATTGTGAGGGTTATGGCATAACATTCTATTCTCAGAGAAACAATGCAGAAGAAGTATTATTCATGCGTACCTTGTGTTGCTTCTGGGGGCAAGTATATGTTTATGATCGAAAAAAAGATGAACTGAGGGAAGTGCTAATGGATTTCCTAAAGGACGACTCAGGTCGTATACGCTGTCTTTGTTTGTGTTTCTATGTTGAGAGTCTTGCTTCCTTGCCCTGCAGCCACATATGATTAATTTTTATTAATACGTGCCCTAATGAATAGTTAGTTGAAACTATTTGGAATTAATTGCTAGAATCTAGCTAATTAGTGTGTTGATTTGTTGTCAACAGTCACAGTTCATCATAACTCGAAATGTCTAATTTTTTTTATCTTATATAAATTTACTTTGTTGTTTATATTTTAAGTTGATTCTTAGCTTATTAACAATACTAGTTTTACATGCATATTACGTGAATAGGTTAATGCCTAAATGTTTATTTTTAAATAAGTATTTGAAAGTATATTAATACAAGATGTGCTTGGCGTGTCGTTGACATTGGGATTTTTCTAAATCTGAGAATTTTCTACATTGGAATTTCTAGTTTTCTACATCATTAAGGCTGGAATTTCCTAGTGAAACCTACCTTAAAAATTTAGTAAAAATAATCATAAAATGTGTGTCAATTGATTCATATGTTTACTTTTTTGGTCCTTAGCGGGGTTCGCCTAGCAAACCAATTGTCAAGGGTTCGATCTTTGGCATTCGATATGGAACAGCCTTAAATCTCCAAATCAATTGTCCCATCTAAAGAAGTGCCTACAATTGAACGAGAGAATTAGTCATGTTCGACGATTTTGTAATCTTTGGGCGGTCGCCGACAAACAAACATTATCGATCAAAAAATTAGTAAAATATAAATAAGTTGAAGGAAAAATAAATTTAGTAGTGGAAACAATAATATAATGTGGGTCTTCCCCAGTGATGCCAAGCTAAATTCCACTATGTCACCATTGATACATCTCTTCCGTGAAACCGGGTCGAGTTTCCTTTTTCATAAGTATGTCATTTCATCAAAGTATTACAATTTATACTTTCTATCATAAGTAACCATGCATCAATCAATTTTAAGTTTTGAGTTATAAAGCGAATTGTAATTTAGGGATACAAATTATACATGCATGAATTAAAACTATAATTAATTTGCCTGCCTGGCAATCTGGCATAAAATACAATAATTAATTTCAAAAAACCTAAGCCACAGATTTTAGATCTTGTGGTAAAAATTTACTCCATTGCCCTATAAAAAGTTAAGAGCCTCACAAACCCTACTTCCAATACGCCTCGTGCTCTTCAGCTTCTTTCTTATTCGCACGACATGGAAGCTTCAGCTTCATTGCCAAACATACCTAATGAAATCATTCTGCATATACTTTTGCAGTTGCCGATGAAGGCTGTGATCCGGTGCCAATGCGTATGTAAACAGTGGCGTTCGTTGATAGACGACTCAGATTTCAAGCTCTCGTATCGTGGAGAACGAAGAGTGATCTTCCTCTCGCTCGGATCCGAAAGCCAGGATTATAACTGGAATTCCAAATTCTTAGTTAGATCCACAAGCCATGATTCTCGTCTTCAAAGGCATGAATTGCCGTTCGGAGAGGCTGATTATCCATTGATTCGTGCAAGCGACGAATACCCTGTTAGATCTTTGTGTTCTTGCAACGGATTTGTGCTTCTGATGGCTGTGAGAGATAGAGATATTTTTTTGTGGAACCCGTCCACCAGGTGTTTGAGGAAAGTGCTCGAGTTTCCATATCCGGAGGTGTTGGTTATCCTTGGAGGGCTATGTTACGACTCGTGCACTAGAGATTACAAGGTCGTCCTATCAATAAGGCCGGGTCTTGTATTTGGTGATCGATTTGTTATCTCTGCAAGCCTCAACCACAAAGAGTGGCGACCAGTGCAGTTCCCTTTTAGCTTGAATTATGCTAGAGGTGGTTTGGAGTTTCGCAATACATTTCATTGGTGGGCAAATGACATCAAAGATCCCCATTTTTCGGGGAGCGGTAGGAATAAGATCCTATATTTTGATCCTGTGCGTGATGAATTCAAAATCTTGTCCACTCCCGAACGGGGACAAAATTTCTCCATAGTCGGGTTGGGGGTTATAGATGACTGTTTATCCTTGGCATGCATGGTTAACAAACAGGAAAAACTCAAAACCACAACCACAACGTTGCAAGTATTGATTATGAAGGAATATGGCATACAAGAATCATGGATGACTGCATTTGCGATCCAAATGCCACAACTTCCATATACTTCTATGAGTAGATTTAGTTTAACGTTTTATTCTCAGAAAAACAATGCACAAGAAGTAGTATTCTTAAGTACAATGGGTTATTTTTTGGGGAAAGTATATGTTTATGATCGGAAAGAAGATGAACTGAGATCAGGATTGCTGATGAATTTCGCAAAGAACGACTCAGGTCGTCGTATAAGCTGTGTTAGTATGTGTTTCTATGTTGAGAGTCTTGCTTGCTTGCCCTTGCAGCAACATATGATTAATTAAGTAATACGTGCCCTCCCTCCATCTCTGCCAACTTCAACCACAAAGAGTGACGACTAGATTGGAATTCGTAATACATTTCACTGGCGGGTAAGTGACATAACAGATTGGCATTTGAATTGTAATTGGAATTTCTGGTCAAGCAATAGAATTGTATATTTTGATTTGTGCATAATGAATTCAGAATCTTGCCTACTCCCGAACTAAGGCACAAGAAAGGAAGCTTGATAGTTGGGTTGGGAGTTATTCCTAAATTTATTCCCGTAAGTTTATTCCTAAAGAAGCTAAATAGTATGTTGATTTTCCAATATTTCCTAATTTTCTAGCACGAATGGCCTTTCTTTGGAGGAAAGTTCAATGTTGAGCAATCAGATATTATTATAGATTAATACAAAAGTGTGTGTATTTACTATTTAGGCATAAGTGTATTTACTTCCAATACGCCTTCAGCTTCTTATTCGATCTATCATATCGCACGACATGAAAGCTAAGCTTCAACTCCATTCTCAAACATACCGGTTGTTATGTAATTAGTTCTTATTCTTATTGATAAAATTATTTTGGATCAAAAAATTCATATATATAAGTTTCTAGCATTACTTATAAATGATGACAAATTGATAAACTTTGAATACTATAAGTATTTATTTCAATTATTAACAATGCGAATTCTCACATCACGGAGACTATAAACTCTAACAAATATTCTCTTCTCCTTCAAAAATAGATTGAATCATCCATGAATATCATTTTTAATGTGCAGTAAGAACTTGCTTAGCATTGTCTAGATTTCTATCCAAGAAAATCAATCTAAAAATATAATAGCGTCATTTTTAAGTAAGTACTGTTTATCTTTGTATCCAAATCTTTGTATCCAAAATACCCATCCGTAAGAATAAAAACTAAATACACACAGCACAAATTGATGATGACTAATTAATTATATGATACTATTACAATTTATACTATTTACGGATACGAATTACACCTGTATTGGTCTAGTGACACCCGGTTACACTCCCATATAGAAGTGAGTGGGTTCAAGCTTCATGGATGCGAAAAAGTAGTTATGAACAGATATTACATAAAATTATAATTTGACAACCAAGCATAAAATATAGGGAAAAAGGTCAAATATACCTCTAAACATTACTCCAAAAGTCAATTAAGCCCCTAAACTTTTAAAAGGTTCAACTAAACCCGGGTCAAATAGAGGGTGACCAGAAACTGGTCGCCTTCTCCTGGGAGAAGGCAACCTTTTGTTCGCTTTTTCCGGCAAGTCGTTGGAGAAGGCGGACCGTGATGTTTTCTAGTTATTTTTAACCGGTAACCTGTTAGTTACCATTAAAATTGATGTATTTGACTAAATTTGACGTGTTCATGGGTTTAATTGAACATTTTAAAAGTTTAGAGGCCTAATTGACTTTTGATGTAATGTTTAGGGTCAATTTGGCCATTTTCCCTAAAATATAATGCTATGATTAATTTTAAAAAATTAAGCCACCAATTTTATTTAATTTTTAGGAGTTGTGGGAAATTTTATTCCGTGACCTGGCCATATAAAAGGAGTCTCACAAACCCTACTTCCATCACGCCTCTTCCTGTTCAACCTCTTATTCTCACGACATGGAAGCTTCAGCTTCATTGTCAAACCTACCTCAGGACATCATTCGACATATACTTTTGCAGTTGCCGGTGAAGTGTGTGATTCGATGCCAGTGCGTATGTAAACAGTGGCGTTCATTGATAGACGATTCAGATTTCAAGTTCTCGTATCGTGGACAACTTCGAATGATCCTCCTCTCCCCCGAATTCAAAAGCAAGGATCGCTGGAGGAGGTCGATAGTTAAATCTACAAGCCATGATCTTCGTCTTCGAAGGCATAAATGGCCGTTCGGAGAGGAGTCTCCATTGATTCGTGAAGACAATCTTAGAGTTTTGTGTTCTTGCAACGGGCTTGTGCTTCTTCTTCGGGTGGGTACGGAAGATATTTGGTTGTGGAACCCGTCCACCAAGTGTTCGACGAAAGTGCTCGAGTCTCCATATCCGGAGGAGTTTAACCATATTTATCTTGGAGGGCTATGCTACGACTCATGCACTAGCGATTACAAGGTCGTCCTATTAATACACCCCATTGGATTTGATCCTTTTGAATTTGGCTATCCATTTTATCCATTTTTCATCTCTGCCAGCTTCAAACACAAAAAGTGGCGACAAGTGCAGTTCCCTTGTAACTCGAAATCTGTTAGAGCCGGCCTTGAGTTTCGCAATACATTTCATTGGTGGGCAAGTGACATGAAAGATTGGGATTGGTATAAGAATTACTCGTCGGATAGGAATAAGATCGTATATTTTGATCCTGCACATGATGAATTCAGAATTTTGCCTTTGCCCACCCCCGAACTAAGCAAAAACTTCTCGATATTCGGGTTGGGGGTTATAGATGACTGCTTATGCATGGCCGCATGCTTGGTTCATGATGAGGAAGAAGAACCCAAAATCAAAACAATATGGATTATGAAGGAATATGGTAGACAAGAATCATGGATGATTGCATTTACTATGCAAATGCCTGAACTTGGAGATATTTATGGGAGTTATGGCTTAACATTCTATTCTCAAAAGAAGAATGTACAAGAAGTATTATTCCTGCATACAGTCGGTTGGTGTGTGCGGCATGTATATATTTATGATCGGACAAAACACGAATTGAAGGAAGATCCAGTTTGTAGAAACTTTGTTAGTATGTGTTTCTATGTTGAGAGTCTTGCATGCCCCGGCACCAACACCTTGTCCAGAATATCAACTGGATGGATGAAAGTCTATAAATAAAGAGTTGGTAGGCTTTTCTTAGGCTCTTAGCACCTGATTCCATGCATATAATGCTTTTACTCTATGCAGTTTAATTTCAAGACTTTGAATATCAATTTTGCTTTCTTTATTGGGTTCGAGGCTTTGAACATTTATGAAGATCAGAGGAGAATACTCTTTGGGTGAAGAATTTGATGAGCATTGAGTCACATCCTTAGGTGAGCAGAATTTGAAATGTTAGGATTTCACTTTTTTTTTAATGTTTGAAAATAAGTTTTATATTTTACTTTCGACTCTAAATTCTATCAAGTTTGTATTATTTATGTATGAATATATCAATTTATATTATTAATTGTA
Source organism: Ipomoea triloba (assembly GCF_003576645.1). Taxonomy (NCBI): domain Eukaryota; kingdom Viridiplantae; phylum Streptophyta; class Magnoliopsida; order Solanales; family Convolvulaceae; genus Ipomoea; species Ipomoea triloba. The sequence continues at coordinate 1,316,769 of NC_044919.1, read as the reverse complement.
GCATTGCATCGGAGTTAGGTAGGTGGAACACGAGTTCAAGGAATTTTGAATTAACCTTGAGCTCGAGTTATATGAAATCTGGTAATTCCAACTTAAGTTTTAAAGTTTGATCGAGTTTCAGCTTGAGCCAACATTCGTTTCCCATTCGGTTCTAAAATTTCATTACCGTTCTATTTTCGGTAACAAATTAAAATAGTGTTGAAGACAATTCAGAAAGTGAATCTTCGATTCATGAAAGTGCAGTGTGCCAACATAAAGTAAAAACCAGTTAGCTGCTAAGGCCAATTATATCAGACTACTAGACTAGTTGCCCATTACACCGATTTTCGACTTTGCCAATCTATAATGTGGATCATATTAATTCTCTCCCAAGTCTATGAGGAGTTAAATTGTCAATCTATTTTCAAGACTTAACACCAAACTATACATTTATGAGCACAAGAAATTCAATCAAAACTGGAATATGAGTGTGTGACTTGTTCTAATGGATCCTATTGATAGTACAGAGAATTGGGCTGTCATCTTGGGCTGTCATCTTGATAAAGATGATTCTACTTCGTCAGATATTTCTTCTAGTCTCTGGAACACGAAATATATTAAGAAATATTTTAACTATGATTCATACTGAATTGAATATTCAGACTTCGTGCCCGGGTTCAAAAAAAAATTTAAAAAGAATTTTGAGATCGAAAGAATTTTATTATTTCAAACCCTATTTCTATTTTGACCAAAAGTAAAATCTTTATTTGAATTTTGAATCATCTATTTATTCAGGGAAAGGGAATAAGTGATCATCAAAGGGTTCTTACTTAGGGAATCCTTGAAAGTTGAAACACCAAATTTTCGTGCAGGCCAGGATTTGCATCACACGTGTGAAATCCATATCATTTATAAATATCCAAAATAATTCCGTCTATATGAATAAGCGACTAATTATATGGTACAATTACAAATTTATATTATTAAAAATAAATATTGTACTTGCATTATATATAATTCAAAAACTAAAATTGTAAATTGATGGCAATGACATTGTAGTCAATTGGAATGTAGTGACAATTGCCATGATGAATTTAAAAAAATTAAGCCACATATTTTATTTATTATTTAGGTTGGACTTGTGGTGAAAATTTTAGTCCATAGCCCGGCCTATAAAAGGAGTCTCACAATTCACAAATATAATTAAACCCTAGCTACTTCCAATACGCCTTCAGCTTCTTATTCGATCTGATGTATCGCACGATCGACATGGAAGCTTCAACTCCATTCTCAAACATTCCTAATGAAATCATTCCGCATATACTTTTGCAGTTGCCGATGAAGGCTGTGATCCGGTGCCAGTGTGTCTGTAAACAATGGCGTTCGTTGATAGACGACTCAGATTTCAAGCTCTCGTATTGTGGACAACGACGAGTGATAATCCTCTCCCTCGATTCCAAAAGCCAGGATTATAATTGGAATTTCAGATTCTTATTAGTTAGATCCACAAGCCATGATTCTGGTCTTCAAAGGCATGAATTGCCGTTCGGAGAGGCTGCTTATCCATTGATTAATCGTGCAAGTGACGAATACCCTGTAAGTTCTTTGTGTTCTTGCAACGGGATTGTGCTTTTGATGGCTAAGAGAGATATTTTGTTGTGGAACCCGTCCACCAGGTGTTCGACAAAAGTGCTCGAGTCGCCATATCCGGAGAAGTCAAATTCGGTTCTCCTTGGAGGGCTTTGCTACGACTCCTGCACAAGAGATTACAAGGCCGTCCTATCAATTCGCCCCCTAATAGGGCCAGGGCCGCTGGATCGTGAATTTGGCAATCCATTTGTCATCTCTACAAGCCTCAACCACGAAGAGTGGCGACCAGTGCAGTTCCCTTATAACTTGGATTCTACCAGAGGCGGTGTGGAATTTCACAATACATTTCACTGGTGGGCAAGTGACATAGAGAATTGGCATTCGAATATGGATTACTTCTCGGGAGGCAATAGGAATAGGATTGTATATTTTGATCCTGTGTGTGATGAATTTAAAATCTTGCCCACTCCCGAACTGAGACAAAATTTTCCCATAGTCGGGTTGGGGGTTATAGATGACTGTTTATCCATAGCATGCACGGTTCACAAACAGAAAAATTCAATACCCATAACAATCCAAGTATTGATTATGAAGGAATATGGCATTCAAGAATCATGGATGACTGCATTTGCTGTCCAAATTAATACTCAATATCCATATACTATTGCGAGTTATGGATTAACATTCTATTCTCAGAAAAACAATGCACAAGAAGTATTATTCCTTCATGCTATGAATTGGTCCGAGGGGAAAGTATATGTTTATGATCGAAAAAAAGATGAACTGAGGGAAGTGCCTTTGGATTTCCCAAAGAACGACTCAGGTCGTCGTGGTATATGGTGTGTTAGTATGTGTTTCTACGTTGAGAGTCTTGCTTCCTTGCCACTGCAGCCACATATGATTAATTAAGCCACATATGATTAATTAATTAATACGTGCCCTACCGAATATTTAGTTGAAACTATTTGGAATTAATTGCTAGAATTTAGCTAATTAGTGTGTTGATTTGTTGTCAAATGTCACAGTTCATCAGTTTAATTAATGGTTAAGTATTCGTCATCTCAGTGTATGAATTCAGATGTGATTTTTGGCTTTACATATCCAACCCTCAACTTCATGCTTAAGGGACAAGGGTACTGAACCATCACACAAACCATGTTGGTTTATTTATTTCAATTAGGGAAAATGACACTTTTTCCCCCTATGTTATGTGAATATAGCACTTTTTCCCCCTGAGTTATTAAAGTGATAGTTTTTCCCCCTGAGTTATTAAAGCGATAGTTTTTCCCCCTCAATTATTTTAAAAGTGGTAGTTTTCCCCCTATAATGTTAAATTGACATTTTTGCCCTTAAAATAACTATTTCATTGATTTTTATTCTCTAACAAATTATTACTAATATGTACGGAAGATCATGGTTCGTTACGAACCTAATCGAGCACTGTAGCAGTTGAACTCAAATAGTATGGACGGTTACGGTTACGATTCAGAACCGAAAAAAATAAAATAAAATAATTGTTGAATTTAGACTATTTTTAAATAAGAAATAAAAATTATAAAAATAAATAAATAAATAAGTTTTGATTGGCGGTTCAAAATCGAAAATTGGAACTGAACCGTACTGATTTATCAAAATAAGTATTTGATCATTTTCACTATATATGACTGGTTCAATTCCGGTTCACGGTTCAACAATTATTTAATTTTATTTTTTCGATTCTGAATCGTAACCAGAACCGTCCATACTATTTCGGTATGATTGCTATAGTGTTTGGTTAGATTCGAACCGAATCGTAATTATCCATACATATAAGTAATAATTTGTTGGAGAAGAAAAATAAATGAAATAATTATTCTTAAGAATAAAAATGTCAATTTAACATTTCAGGGGGAAAAAATGCCACTTTAATAACACAGGGGAAAAAAGTGCTATATTCACGTAACACAGGGGAAAAAGTGCCATTTTCCCTTTCAATTATTAACAATTCTAATTCTCTGTCCAAAACTGATTGATCAATCATTGGCGAATGTAATTTTCAATGTGTGGCACGAATTTACTTAAAATATGTGAAGAAATTTTAGTCCCTGACCCTATAAAAAGAGTCTTCACAAACCCTAGCTACTTCATTTCCAATATAATACGCCTCGTCTTCTTCATCATCAGATCAGCTTCTTATTCGCAATTTCGCTTGACATGGAAGCTTCGGCTCCATCGTCAAACATACCTAATGAGATTATTCGAATTATACTTTTGAAGTTGCTGGTGAAGTCTATCATACGATTCCGATGCGTATGTAAACAGTGGCGTTTGATGATACAAGATTTAGATTTCAAGTTGTCGTATGGTGGAAAAGGACGACTGATCATCCTCTCGAACGAATCCGAACGCCGGGGTTCCCAAAATTCCAGAAAATTGGTCGTTAGATCCACTACAAGACATGGTGATCTTCGTCTTGAAAGGGAAAAATGGCCGTTGGGTGAGGCTTCGGCTTATCCATTCATTCCTGGGAGCGACGAATACCGCGTTAGAGCTCTATGTTCTTGCAACGGGTTTGTGCTTCTGGCGGCGGGTGGGAGAGATATTTTGTTGTGGAACCCGTCCACCAGGTGTTCGACGAAAGTGCTCGTGTCGCCATATCCGGTGCTTAAAAGTCTAGGTAACCTTGCGGGGCTATGCTATGACTCTTGCACTAGAGATTACAAGGTTGTCCTTTTAATTCGCTCCTGTAGAAATTATTTTGGCTATAAATTTGAATGTTTTGACAATCCGTTTGTCATCTATGCAAGCCTTAACCACAAAAAGTGGTCACATGTGTGGTTCCCTTATGACTTCGATTCTGCTATAGGCAGCGTTGAGTTTCGCAATACGTTTCATTGGTGGGTAAATGACATCAAAGGTCCGTATGATTGGGGTAGTGATTACTTTCCGGCCGATAGGGATAGGAATAGGATCGTATATTTTGATCCTGTGCATGATAAATTCAGAATCTTGCCCACCCCTACCGAACTGAGCTCGATAGTCGGGTTAGGGGTTATAGATGCCTGTTTATCCATGGCATGCATTCCTCATCACATAGAGGAAGAAACCAAAACAATCCAAGTACTGATTATGAAGGAATATGGCAGACAAGAATCATGGATGACTGTGTTTGCTATCCAAATGCCTCAACTTACCGTTACTTATGGGGGTTATGGCTTAACATTCTATTCTCAGAAAAATAATACACAAGAAAATGTATTATTCATGCGTAGGAGTTCAGATCGGCAACATTTATATGTTTATGATCGGAAAAAAGACGAAGTGAAGGAAGTGCTGATGGACTTCCTAAAGCAGAACACAGGTCTTGGGTCCTATGCTAGTATGTGTTTCTATGTTGAGAGTTTTAATTGCTTGCCCCTGCAGTCACATGAATAATTAATAAGTGTCTTAATGAACATTTAATTAGTTGAAATTATTTGGAGTTGCTAGAAGTTAATTAGTGTGTTAGGCCAGTTTGTTGATGGACAGTCACGATTTCATCATTGTTAACTCGAAATGTTTCTATTTTTTATGATCTTATATAAATTTTTTGGTTTACGGAGTCATGATCAGAAGAAGGTATTGGTTTATGAACTGGAAAGAAACAAAACAAACAATTTCCTGAAAGATTCAAGAATGACCTCTCTGCCGAGCTAAGGTTGTTTTGGAAAGGTTTAATTTTTGATAAAACTTTATTTTAAGTTTATTTTTATTAATAATAATTTGAGCTGAAGTTACTTAATTTAAAACGGATTTAAAACCTTGGCCCCTGTTACTTAATTTAAACGGATTTAGTATCTTAATTATTGTCTATTATGTTGCATTTTAAAATTTTTTTACACGTATGTACGCATTGAAAAGGCTTAAAGGCTACAATATATTACATAAGCTTTAAATAAGTTCAAAGATTGAAGTCTTTTTTTAGGCCTCCATATTAAATAGACTTTTAAAAATGCTTGAGCTAGGATAGACCAATTGTAAACTCAGGCTTAAGCCTATTACGGCTCAGACCCACCAATTGTAAACTCAGGGTTAAGCCTATTACGGCGCAGCCCCAGGTTCAAACGTAAGATATGCTATAAGCCTATTACGGCTCAGACCCACCAATTGTAAACTCAGGGTTAAGCCTATTACGGCGCAGCCCCAGGTTCAGACGTAAGATATCTATAGCAGGCTTAGACCTATTTTTCTAAAACTTGGTTCGGCACGGTCTATTTTCATCCCTATCTGTAACCATGTTGGCTTAGACTTATTTTTCTAAAACTCGGTTCGGCACGGTCTATTTTCATCCCTATCTGTAACCATGTTATCATATCAAGAAAATACATAGCACGGATGTACAAAATCACGAACCCATCATATATTGAATGGGCTCAATCCGGTATCCTCGTAGCCTATAATCTATTGGGCTTGATCTTGCTTAACATCATAGAATCTACTACCCAAAAACTAACTGACACAGTGATCTAAACCTAAGGCAGCGCCAGCGCCAATATATATAATTCACCCTAAAAAAAGATATGCTCTCCTCTCCGCTAGCTTCTATCTCAAATCTCAATTCACCATAGCGTATACATACATCAAATCGATCGAACATGGAAGTAGTTCATATACCAATTGAGATCATTCGCCAGATTCTTTTGAACTTGGAGGTAAAAGCTGTGATCCGATTCCAATCCGTATGCAAAGAATGGCTTTCCACCATACAAAACCCCCATTTCAAGCTCTCCTACAGTGGACGGAAGCGAGTAATGGTGGTGGCACACAGCAGCAGTAGCTGCTTAGCCCTAACATCCATAACAACCACTACTACTCCCCACATTGAGACGCCATTCCGGGTCACTGACATTAATAATCTCACCTCCTTCCTTAACACTACTACTAGGTTTCCCCCCCTAAATAGTTGGTGGTCTGGTGTTTGGTGTTCTTGCAACGGCCTCGTGCTTTTCTCCGTGGGAAAACATATTCTGTTGTGGAACCCCTCCACTCGCTGCTGCGCAAAAGTGCTCGAGCTTCCACGTCTGAACGACCTGCTCCCCAATGTGGTCTCGGGGCTATGTTACGTCTCGTCCACGGGAGATTACAAGGCTGTTCTATTATTTAGCCTTTATGGCACTCTTATGGTCGCTAGCCTCAAGAACAAAGAGTGGCGACAAGTGGCATTTCCTTACCGCACACCCCCCTTCACTGAAGGCGGCCTTAACTTTCGCAACACACTCCATTGGAGGGTAATTTCTACTTCTCGGCGGGAGAGTTACTTTTTGAAATGCGACACCATTGTTTATTTTGAGGCGGAGAGCGATGAATTCAAAGAGCTGCCTAGTCTCGGGTGGAAAAGAAAAAGTAATATAATTATTGGATTGGGAATCATGGACAACTGTCTCTGCACGGCTCGCCTGCGGAGACCAACATATAATATAGAAGTAATGGTTATGAAGAAATATGGAGTGAAGAGATCGTGGGTCAATAAGTTTGTTATCTCATTATTTCCCTCTCAATTCAGATGGAATTATCATAACTTCACATTATACTCTTTGAAATGCAATACCAAAGTGCTTATATGGAGCAATTGGAGTGATTCCTGGCAAATAGTAGTTTATGATTTGAAGAGTAACACACTCAACTATCTCTTGCGAGAAACAAGACATAGTTTTAGGGAGCCTATTGCTCTATGTTCCTACGTGCAGAGTTTTGTTTCACCATATGAATTTATTTGGAGAGATGACCCGCACAAACTCCCGGAGAATGATGTTGTGTTAAGTTTTATTTTGAAAATGTTTAATATCGGTTAATTTATTTTGGAAATGTTTAATATTTTTTGATAAAATTTTATTTATAGTTTATTATTTTTGTTAGTAATATGTTGAAGTTATTTGTGATAATGTAAAACACTGAAATGGCTTTTGGGGGTTGGTGAAGGAAGAAGGGGTCGTCTTTGTTACTCCTGACTTTTCATGACATAATCCATTGTAAACTTACCATAATCCGAATCTATTAGGTCGCTGCATAATGGCTACTTCAAACGCTAAAAAGATTCATTTCTCGTACAAATTCGGTCTATATATATCTAGCTTCCTTTACATGTTCTCTTAAACCTAACCCAAAATTGGAAGTTATCTACAAATACAGTTGATTGCACCATGGACCCGGGGTGTAAGATTCAAACCTATGACCTAACAATAACACCACCAAGATTCAAACCTATGACATAACAATAACACAACACCAATATATACACATGTTTGTATATTTAGTTGTTAAAGATTGCATATTAAATGTTAAATTTTGATTACACAAAAAATTAGGTATTGGAATTAGAGTTTTCAAAAAAAAAAGTATTGGAATTAGAAATATTATTTTAATAAAATAAAATTAAATAACTATTTAAAATTTTAAAAATAAAATATTTAATGTTTTCAAAAAAAAGGTATTGCATATTAAGTGCTTTTCTCTTCTTTTATTTTTTAATGTTTTTATTTTTAATAAAATTTTAAATAATATTTTTTAATACTATTGACTCTGCTACAATGTAGTCACCTGTGACCTCTCACTTGGGAGGCCTTCTTCTCCTCCTTCATTAACACTCCGTTTCCCCTACAACATCATGGGTGTTGGTCCGGGGTTTGGTGTTCTTGCAACGGGCTGGTGCTTTTCTCCGTGGGAAAACATATTCTGTTGTGGAACCCCTCCACTCGCCGCTTCACAAAAGTGCTTGAGCTTCCCCGCTTGCTCATTTTGTATCATGCACATGTGGTTTCTGGGCTATGCTATGACCCGTCCACGGGGGATTACAAGGCCGTTGTGTTTAACCTCTCGGATACAACTACTGTTCTTGTTGCCAGCCTCAAGAACAAAGAGTGGCGAAAAGTGTTATTTCCTTACAACGCTGAGTCCATTAGAGACAGCGGGGTTAACTTTCACAGCACACTCCATTGGAAGGTGGGTGATTTGCAAACGGGGTTGAACAAGATCGTTTATTTTGACCCGGAGAGCGATGAGTTCAAAGAGCTGCCCGTCCCCGGAGGAGAAATTGAAAGTAGTGTAATTCTTGGATTGGGAATCATTGACGAGTGTCTCTGCGTGGCTCGCGAACGGAAAGAATTGATACAAGTGTTGGTTATGAAAGAATATGGAGTGGAGGAATCATGGGTCACTGAGTTTGACATCTCTGCCACCAAGTTCAAATGTGAAGGAATCATATGTGATAATAGAAACATGACATTATACTCTTCCGAATGCAATGCCAAAGTGCTCATATGCTGCACCTCGTACTTTAGGTGGCTGCAAATATTAGTTTATGATTTGAAGAATAACACACTCAAGCCTTTTTTCAGAGAATCAGGATTTTCTGGGGACCTTGTTAGTATATGTTCCTATGTTCAGAGTATTATTTCGCCACATGACTTTATTTGGAGAGATAATGAACATCAACACAACCCCCAGTCGAGAATGATGATGCTTTTGGAAAGGTTTAATATCTGATAAAAGTTTTATTTTAACTAACTTTATTTTTGATTAATAATACTTTGAGCTTCAACATTATTATGTCTTTTGAAAAATTATTTTATTGAAGCCTGCCATGAAAATTTAGTAGAAATAATCATAAGATAATGTGTGTCAACTTTAGCCTTTAGGGATTGAATTGAACCCTGCACTATTTTTATTTATTTATTTTTGAGTAGGTAAACTTACCTAGAGTCAAGCTAAATCAGTTTAATTTGTCCACTCTTTTGGTCAGGAGGAATTTGTAACCCTGAAATTGCCAAGTGATATGATAAATATATTATATTATTGTCTAAAGTGCAAATGTTGTGATGTAAAAGATAATAATAGTCGTCATTTTTTTTGTTTAAAACATATATATACCTTATCTATGATGTAAACATTGCTAACAAAAGGTGAAATTTTCTCATATTAAGGCTCACAATAACCTAATAGGTTGGATGGTGGAAAGGTAATAAATAGCCCACAATATATTAAGTGAGAGAATCATTGCCTAGTGTCGGGCTCAATCTTTTATCCTTGTCTACATAGTTATCTTTTTTTAAACTAAAACTACCTTTTAATTTATTGGCTTTAATTTATATATGATTTTAGGGAGCTTCTCTTGTACCGAGACACATGTAACTCTAGTTAATTAACCACTTAACCACATACAATATAAACCCCTTCCATACGTAAAATGAGTGAACCCTATGATCAAAGATTTGTTTTGCCTCTCGAATTTATTTGGAGAGATGATGATCAGCCCAAACCTCTCGAGAATGATGTTGTGTTGAGGTTTATTATAGAAAAGTTTAATATCGAATAACATTTTTATTTGAAGTTTACTTTTATTAGTAATATGTTGAACTTGAATATTATGTCTTTTGAAAAATTATTTTTTTGAAGTCAGCTTGCTGCCTTGATCGAAAAGCTAGTAGAAATAATCATGAGATGTGTCAAACGATTCATGAGTTTCCTTTTGATCCCCGCCACTTTTTTTGGTCCAATTCCATTTTCCAACTCAAATGATCTACTATGAGAATCAATTTCTCATTAACTCATTAATTGTTTTAAGCGTACAATATATTAATTTTTTCGTCTCACTACGAAGAAGCTGAATCCACATTTAGCCGACCTAAACCGAAAGTAGACCCCACATATATTTGTACCACAAAATAGCATCTTTCAATGTCACTTTAAGCTAAAAATTCTAACATCCAAGTCTATATTTTTGCTCAAAATAAGCTCATTGGATTCGATCCTAATCATTGTCACAATTTATCACCCAACTGAACTACTCATGTAATTAAATCTAATACGTAGCCTATATAATTCAGTGTTATAATCGATGACAAAGTAATAATTTTGGATATTATAAGTATTTATTTCATTTATTAACAATTCTACTTTTTTGTCAAAAACTGACTGATGAATCATTCGCAAATAATAATTTTCAATGTGTGGTAGGAACTTAGTTAGAATATGTGAAGAAAATTTAGGCCCTGTTTGGCAAATAATCAGCCTATCAGTCAATTTTGACTTATTTGATCACTATTAGTTGTTTGGTTAATAAGCTTTTTGTAACTCCAAAATGCTAAAATTCAAAAGGCTACTCAAAGTAGCCTTTTCAATTGGCTTTTTGAGAAAAGAAATTATAAACAAATAGCTATCAGCTAACAGCCAATTTATCAAACAACTTTCTACAATCAGCTAATATTATCAACAAATTATGGCCCTGTTTGGTAAATGGATGTTGGCTGATTGGGTTGGCTGTTTGGGTTAGAATGTATGATTTGTTGATAATATTAGCTGATTGTAGAAAGTTGTTTGATAAATTAGCTGCTAGCTGATAGCTGTTTTGTATAATTTCTTTTCTCAAAAAGCTAATTGAAAAGACTGCTTTGAGTAGCCTTTTGAATTTTAGCATTTTGGAGTTGCAAAAAGCTTATTAACCAAACAATTAATAGTGGTCAAATAAACCAAAATTAGCTTATAGGCTGATTATTTACCAAACAGGGCCTATACCTTCTAACCCAAACAGCCAACAACAGCCATTTACCAAACAGGGCCTTAGTCTGTGACCCTATAAAAAGAGTCTTCACAAACCCTACTTCAATTCCAATATCCAATATAGAATACGCTTCATCATCGATCAGCTTCTTATTCGCAATTTCCCACGACATGGAATTTTCGGCTCCATCGTCAAACATACCTAATGAGATTATTCGAATTATACTTTTGCAGTTGCCGGTGAAGTCTATCATCCGATTCCAATGCGCATGTAAACAGTGGCGTTCGATGATACAAGACTCAGATTTCAAGTTATCGTATGGTGGACAAGGACGACTGATCATCCTCACTCACGAATCCGAACGCTGGAGTTCCCAAAATTCCAGAAAATTGGTCGTTAGATCCACTTCAAGACATGATGATCTTCGTCTTGAAAGGCAAGAATGCCCGTTGGGAGAGGCTGCGGCTTATCCATTGATTCCTGGGAGCGACCAATACCGTGTCACAGCTTTGTGTTGTTGCAACGGGTTTGTGCTTCTGGCGGCCGGTGAGAAAGATATTTTGTTGTGGAACCCGCTCACCAAGTGTTCGACGAAAGTCCTCGAGTCACCGGGGCCTACGGGGTTAAAAAGCTTGGGTGCCCTTGCAGGGCTATGCTACGACTCCCGCACTAGAGATTACAAGGTCGTCCTACTGCGTTGCGACTTAATGCGGATGCATAATTTTGATGATCAATATGTCATCTCTGCCAGTTTCACCCACAAAAAGTGGCGATCAGTGCGGTTCCCTTATTTCTTTGGTTCTACCAGAGGCAGTGTTGGCTTTCGCAATACGTTTCACTGGTGGGTAAGTGACATCACAGATATCAATTGGTATGACTTGCCGAGAGCCCATATGAATAGAATCCTATATTTTGATCCTGTGCATGATGAATTCAAAATCTTGCCTACCCCTCTCGAACAGAGAGAAAACAACTCGATAATCGCATGCATTCCTCATCACAATGAGGAAGAAATCAACACGATGCAAGTATTGATTATGAAGGAATATGGCATAGAAGAATCATGGATGACTGTGTTTTCTATCCAAATGACGACTTATAGGAGCCTTGACTTAACATTCTACTTTCAGACAAATAATACAAAACAAGTAATATTCACGCGTAGGGGTTCAGATCGGTGTCATGTATATGTTTATGACCGGAAAAAAGACGAACTGAAGGAAGTGTTGATGGACCTCCTAAAGCAGAACTCTTGGGGGTACTTTACTAGTATGTTTTTCTATGTTGAGAATTTTAATTGCTTGGCCTAATGAATATTGGGTTTAATTAGTGTGTTAAGGCCAGTTTGTTGATGGACAGTCATCATGATTTCATCATTGAATTTGTAACTCAAAACATAATGTTTCTACTTTTTATGATCTTATATAAATTTACTTTGTTGTTTATGAATTATGTTTTAAGTTAAGTTGATTCAATTCTTATTAGCAATATTTTAAACATGGGAGGAGTGTATAATATGCATGTCAAGAAGTAGCTTGCATCTATCTTAATAGTTTTTAAAGATATATAGCTACATTATTATACGTGTATTTAGAGTTTATAAAAATATCTTCTTCTTTTTCAAGACAAAATTAAATTGAGATCGAGTACGTATTATGACTTAAACGTTTTATTTATTTCTGAAGTATTGTTTTGGGGTAAGGTATTGGTTTATGATCGGGAAAGAAACAAAACGGAACACTTTAATTTCTTGATCTTTTGTCCATAAAGAATCTATTATATTGAGAGAATCTGTCACATTGGGTGGACTCAATTGCTCAGAGAATCTGTCACATTGGATGGACTCAATCACTCAGGTTATACTATTGCCTAAGGAGTAGAGGTTGTGATTTAATGACGTTATCACACTTAATCCTCTAATAATTTTAAGGTCATAATATCAATAAAATGACAAAATGTATTTTCTCCGACTACAAAAATAATCACAATATTACAACAAAGTCATATATAGGCAAACAAAATACTGTTGTTAGACAACGAAAACAATGCAATATCTGTTTATAACTACTTTCTCAACCTATTGAAGCACCACCTCCCATATAAAGGGAAGGGTTTGATGCCACTGGACTACAAGGTCCTTGGCTATCCAGTATTTTTTTAATAATTAAATACTCATTGTTAACTGCACTAGAGTTTTATTGGCATTAAATAACAATAGTATCATTACTTTCATACTTATATAAGTATTAAGACATTTAGTGACAAAAAACAAAAACAAAAAAAGACATTTAGTGACAAATTGTTATGACATTTCATATTTTAATATAAATAATATTCTTTTTGTACAACATACACTATTATATTATTTGTGATAATTGTGATATTTAACTTTTTTTAGTCACAAATAATATAATAATTTTGACACTTCCTAATCAACCACCTGATAAACCAAGCCGAATCCGGAGAATTTTTTTTCTATATATATGATTTGTTTATTTAGTGCGTAGGAAATTAGTATTGAATGTGAATCTACTATTGATTCAATTCCAAGCGGGAAAACGTAACGGGTGAACCCTAGCCTCATTATTCCGCCTTTAATTTCTTTGCAATCCTCTCAACTAACTAGCTTCAATTCATTCATTCATTCTCATCAATTCTTGGATCGCCATGGAAATTTCAGCCGCAAAGAAAGCTCGATCGCCGCCGCACATGCCAATTGAGATGATTCGCCATATACTTTTCAAATTGAAGATGAAAGCTCTGATCCGATGCGAATGCGTATGTAAAGAATGGCGATCCACAATAGAAGACCCCGATTTCAAGCTCTCCTACCGCGGCGACCGGCGACTGCTTGTTGCAGCGGCGTCTGGCATTAACTTAGCCTTTACATCCATCACGGCCGACGACACTCCCCGCATCAAAACGCTAAAGGGTGATTGGTGGTCCGGTGTTTGGTGTTGTTGCAACGGCCTCGTGCTTTTCTCCGCGGGAAAACATATTCTGTTGTGGAATCCCTCCACTCGCTGCTGCACAAAAGTGCTTGAGCTTCAAAGTTTGGAGCCTTCTTGGGGGCATCGTCTAGATGTGGTCACAGCCTCAGGGCTATGTTATGTCCCGTCCACAGGAGATTACAAGGCTGTTCTCTTACTCCGAAATGGAACTGTTCTTGTAGCCAGCCTGAGGAATAAACAGTGGCGAGAAGTTTCGTTTCCTTACCACGCAAACTCTGTTAGAGACGGCGGGATTAATTTTCACAACACACTCCATTGGAGGGTAGCTCATTCCGCTAGGGATTGGTGTTCTTCACGGAGATGCAGTAAAGTGGTTTATTTCGATTCAAAGAGCGATGAATTCAAAGAGCTGCCCACTCCCAATTTTCCGGAGAAAAGTTGTGCGATTCTAGGGTTGGGAATCATAGACGACGCCCATCTCTGTATGCTTCGAGACAAGAGGAAGGAAATAGGGGAGGTTGAAGTGTTGGTTATGAAGGAATATGGAGTGAAGAATTCGTGGATTAGTCAGTTTGTGATCTCTGGCTCTCACTCTCTCAGTTCAGATCTGGTTATCATCGTGACTTTACACTCTATTCTTCCAAATACAATACACAACTGCTGATAGGGAGCTGTTTGTATGGATGGTGGGGAACATTAGTTTATCATTTCAAGAATAAGAAGCTGGAGAATTTCTTAGAAGCAGAAGCAGAATCAGGACATAAAAATCATACTGCCGCTATATGTTCCTATGTTCAGAGCTTTGCTTCGCCACATGAGTTTAGTTGGAGAGATGATGATGATCAGCACAAAAATAATTATGTGTTGAGATTTATTTTAGAAAGGTTCAATATCTGATAACATTTTATTTTGATTAGTACTTTAATATTTTGAACTAGCTTCAACATTATGTCTTTTTGAAAAATATATTTTTGAAGTCTACCTGCCTTACAAAGTTTAGTTAAAAAAATCACGAGATGTGTCCAATAATTAACAAGTTTTCTTTAGTTTTTCAGTCCCTAGCGTGGATCGCCGGCCTGCTAGCAAAGCATCCATAGTTACCTTCTGCCAATTTTTTAGTCCCTAGCGGGGATCGTCGGCCTGCTAGCAAAGCATTGTTACCTTTTGGTCCTAGTAGACTGGCTCAAACTATTTTACTAGGAAATTGAATTTGTAATAATCTTATTATATTATTGGTTAAGGAGTAGATGTTATGAATGATAAATATATTATATTATTGCCTAAGGAGTAGATGTTGTGATGAGTGACAACCTTTGCTGACATTGTTGCACTTGATCCTCTCTAATAATTTTAGTATTGTAATATAGCAAAAGCAGGGATTTTTTTTTTGGACTAAAAATTTAATTACAGTGTTACAACAAAGGTGCAAATAACTATGATGTATGAAAAAGAAGGATATTTTCCCTGTGGCAATATGATGTTACAAAGAGATGAATTAATCTATGTTTCTGAATCTATCATATTGGAGATTATACTATTGCCTAAGGAGTAGAGGTTGTGACGACGAGTGACAACTTTTAATGAAATTGTCACACTTAATCCTCTAATAATTTTAAGGTTATAATATCAATAAAATGAGTGATGTTTTCTTGACTAAAAATGATGTTTTCTTGACTAAAAATGTAATTACAGCATTACAACAAAATATATTTTCCCCGACTACAAAAGTAATCACAGTATTACAACAAAGTCATATATAGGCAAACAAAATATTGTTGTTAGACAACGAAACATCAGTGCCCCTTATCTTACATATAACCCACACTTTGTAATTTAATCACAAATAATATTCTTTTTGTACAACACTATTATATTATTTGTGATAATTGTGATATATAACATTTTTAATCATAGATCGATAATATGGTAATTGTGACAATTGATAACGAATAAGATGTCACAATTAAGGGTGTGTTTGGTTGACATGTTTAGCTATCAAGAATACGTATCAAAATCATTATTATTGGTTGTTGGTTGACTATTGACAAGTTTTTAAAACACTACTATGGGTTTTGATTACCCCATCAATTGTAAAACTCATTCTCTAATAAAATAATAGTTTCATTTCCCTTCCTACTACTCTTCCCCAATTATTAATAATCATTCTCATTCCACTCTACTACCAAACTTTTCACCAAAATCCATTACGAAGTATTTGATTCTCATTTCGATTCTAATTCTCATTTGTGAACCAAGCACACTCTAAGTAATTGTGTCTATCGCCTCAACCTAGTCAACAACAACCTGATGAACCAAGACTAATCGGGAGAATTTTTGTATATATATGATTTCTTTATTTGTTACGTAGGAAATGAGTATTGATTCAATTCGAAGCGGAAAACCCTAGCTTCATTCCGCCTTTCATTTCTTTCCGATCCTCTCAACAATTCTTGGATCACCATGGAAGTTTCAGGCGCAAAAAAGGCTCGATCGGTGCCGCACATACCAATCGAGGTGATTCGCGATACACTTTTGAAATTGAAGATGAAAGCTGTGATCCGATTCGGATGCGTATGCAAAGAATGGCGATCCACAATAGAAGACCCCGATTTCAAGCTCTCCTACCGCGGCGGCCGGCGAGTGCTTGTGGCGGCGGCGTCCGGCAAAAGGTTAGCCTTTTCATCCATAACCACCGACAGTACTCTCCGCATCGAAACGCTATTCCAGCGGCACGTGAGGAGTGAGGGTGCGGGTTGGTGGTCCGGTGTTTGGTGTTGTTGCAACGGCCTCACGCTTTTCTCGGTGAGACAGCATATTCTGTTGTGGAATCCCTCCACTCGCCGCTGCACAAAAGTGCTTCAGCTTTTTCAGCTTTTGAATCCTGATTGGTGGCATCGTTATAATGTGGTCTCAGCCTCGGGGCTATGTTATGTCCCGTCCACGGGAGATTACAAGGCTGTTCTCTTACTCCGCCCTGACGGTGACAACGGAACTGTTCTTGTTGCCAGCCTCAAGAACAAACAGTGGCGAAAAGTGTCGTTTCCTTTCCACGCAATGTCCGTTAGAGACAGCGGGGTTAATTTTCACAACACACTCCATTGGAGGGTAGCTAATTCCGCTAGGGATTGGTGTTCCTCACGGAGATGCAAAAAAGTGGTTTATTTCGATGTGGAGAGCGATGAATTCAAAGAGCTGCCCATCCCTACTTTTCCGGCGAAAAGTTCTGCAATTCTAGGGTTGGGAATCATAGATGATGCACATCTCTGTATGGCTCGCGAGAAGAGGAAAGAAAGAGGAGAGGTTGAAGTGTTGGTTATGAAGGAATATGGAGTGAAGAATTCGTGGACTAGTCAGTTTGTGATCTCTGGTTCTCAGTTCAAATCTGATTATCATCGTGACTTTACATTCTACTCTTCTAAATACAATACACAAATGCTGATAGGGAGCTGTTTGTATGGATGGTGGGGAATATTAGTTTATCATTTCATGAATAACAAGCTGGAGAGTTTCTTAGAAGCAAATTCATCACCGGGACATAAAAATTATACTGCCGCAATATGTTCCTATGTTCCTAGTTTTGCTTCGCCACATGAGTTTAGTTGGAGAGATGATGATCAGCACAAAAATGATTTTGTGTTGAAATTTATTTTAGAAAGGTTTAATATCTGATAACATTTTATTTTTATTAGTAATATTTTGAGCTAGCTTCAACATTATATCTTTAGAAAAATTATTTTTTGAAGTCTACCAACCTTAAAAAGTTAATAAAAATAATCATGAGATGTGTCAAATGATTTTCGAGTTTTCTTTTAATCTTTAGCTACTTTTTTAGTCCCTAGCCGGGATCGGTGGCCTACTAGCAAAGCATCACATGTTGATCCTAGTTGACTAGCTCAAATTGCTCTTGTAGAAAATTAAATTTGCAATAATCTTATAATTAACAAATGATAAATATGTTTTCAAAAAAAAATGAATGATAAATATATTATATTATTGTCTAAGGAGTAGATGTTGTGACGAGTGACAACCTTTGCTGACATTGTTGATCCTCTCAATTACAGTGTTGTGATATTCCTCGACTACAAAGGTAATCACAAAAAGCATAATCTTTAAAACCAATACCGTAATTTTTAATGTGGTAAAATGTTGTTGTGCGCAAAGAGAAAGACAAAAGGATTTAAAAAAAAAAAAAAAAAAAAAAAAAAAAAANCCTGACGGTGACAACGGAACTGTTCTTGTTGCCAGCCTCAAGAACAAACAGTGGCGAAAAGTGTCGTTTCCTTTCCACGCAATGTCCGTTAGAGACAGCGGGGTTAATTTTCACAACACACTCCATTGGAGGGTAGCTAATTCCGCTAGGGATTGGTGTTCCTCACGGAGATGCAAAAAAGTGGTTTATTTCGATGTGGAGAGCGATGAATTCAAAGAGCTGCCCATCCCTACTTTTCCGGCGAAAAGTTCTGCAATTCTAGGGTTGGGAATCATAGATGATGCACATCTCTGTATGGCTCGCGAGAAGAGGAAAGAAAGAGGAGAGGTTGAAGTGTTGGTTATGAAGGAATATGGAGTGAAGAATTCGTGGACTAGTCAGTTTGTGATCTCTGGTTCTCAGTTCAAATCTGATTATCATCGTGACTTTACATTCTACTCTTCTAAATACAATACACAAATGCTGATAGGGAGCTGTTTGTATGGATGGTGGGGAATATTAGTTTATCATTTCATGAATAACAAGCTGGAGAGTTTCTTAGAAGCAAATTCATCACCGGGACATAAAAATTATACTGCCGCAATATGTTCCTATGTTCCTAGTTTTGCTTCGCCACATGAGTTTAGTTGGAGAGATGATGATCAGCACAAAAATGATTTTGTGTTGAAATTTATTTTAGAAAGGTTTAATATCTGATAACATTTTATTTTTATTAGTAATATTTTGAGCTAGCTTCAACATTATATCTTTAGAAAAATTATTTTTTGAAGTCTACCAACCTTAAAAAGTTAATAAAAATAATCATGAGATGTGTCAAATGATTTTCGAGTTTTCTTTTAATCTTTAGCTACTTTTTTAGTCCCTAGCCGGGATCGGTGGCCTACTAGCAAAGCATCACATGTTGATCCTAGTTGACTAGCTCAAATTGCTCTTGTAGAAAATTAAATTTGCAATAATCTTATAATTAACAAATGATAAATATGTTTTCAAAAAAAAATGAATGATAAATATATTATATTATTGTCTAAGGAGTAGATGTTGTGACGAGTGACAACCTTTGCTGACATTGTTGATCCTCTCAATTACAGTGTTGTGATATTCCTCGACTACAAAGGTAATCACAAAAAGCATAATCTTTAAAACCAATACCGTAATTTTTAATGTGGTAAAATGTTGTTGTGCGCAAAGAGAAAGACAAAAGGATTTAAAAAAAAAAAAAAAAAAAAAAAAAAAAAATTTTTTTTTTTTTTTTTTTTTTTTAAATCCTTTTGTCTTTCTCTTTGCGCACAACAACATTTTACCACATTAAAAATTACGGTATTGGTTTTAAAGATTATGCTTTTTGTGATTACCTTTGTAGTCGAGGAATATCACAACACTGTAATTGAGAGGATCAACAATGTCAGCAAAGGTTGTCACTCGTCACAACATCTACCCTTAGACAATAATATAATATATTTATCATTCATTTTTTTTTGAAAACATATTTATCATTTGTTAATTATAAGATTATTGCAAATTTAATTTCTACAAGAGCAATTTGAGCTAGTCAACTAGGATCAACATGTGATGCTTTGCTAGTAGGCCACCGATCCCGGCTAGGACTAAAAAAGTAGCTAAAGATTAAAAGAAAACTCGAAAATCATTTGACACATCTCATGATTATTTTTTATTAACTTTTTAAGGTTGGTAGACTTCAAAAATAATTTTCTAAAGATATAATGTTGAAGCTAGCTCAAAATATTACTAATAAAAATAAAATGTTATCAGATATTAAACCTTTCTAAAATAAATTTCAACACAAAATCATTTTTGTGCTGATCATCATCTCTCCAACTAAACTCATGTGGCGAAGCAAAACTAGGAACATAGGAACATATTGCGGCAGTATAATTTTTATGTCCGGTGATGAATTTGCTTCTAAGAAACTCTCCAGCTTGTTATTCATGAAATGATAAACTAATATTCCCCACCATCCATACAAACAGCTCCCTATCAGCATTTGTGTATTGTATTTAGAAGAGTAGAATGTAAAGTCACGATGATAATCAGATTTGAACTGAGAACCAGAGATCACAAACTGACTAGTCCACGAATTCTTCACTCCATATTCCTTCATAACCAACACTTCAACCTCTCCTCTTTCTTCCTCTTCTCGCGAGCCATACAGAGATGTGCATCATCTATGATTCCCAACCCTAGAATTGCAGAACTTTTCGCCGGAAAAGTAGGGATGGGCAGCTCTTTGAATTCATCGCTCTCCACATCGAAATAAACCACTTTTTTGCATCTCCGTGAGGAACACCAATCCCTAGCGGAATTAGCTACCCTCCAATGGAGTGTGTGTGAAAATTAACCCCGCTGTCTCTAACGGACATTGCGTGGAAAGGAAACGACACTTTTCGCCACTGTTTTGTTCTTGAGGCTGGCAACAAGAACAAGTTCCGTTGTCACCGTCAGGGCGGAGTAAGAGTGAGGGTGCGGGTTGGTGGTCCGGTGTTTGGTGTTGTGCAACGGCCTCACGCTTTTCTCGGTGAGACAGCATATTCTGTTGTGGAATCCCTCCACTCGCCGCTGCACAAAAGTGCTTCAGCTTTTTCAGCTTTTGAATCCTGATTGGTGGCATCGTTATAATGTGGTCTCAGCCTCGGGGCTATGTTATGTCCCGTCCACGGGAGATTACAAGGCTGTTT